>NC_047651.1:4358663-4405929 GCF_902201215.1 Prunus dulcis
TGGAACAGAGTTCCATCTGGTAAGATTTCGTAACCCTTGGGATCTCAGAAAAATCTGGTTATGTCGGCGGTTTTCTATATAAACCGTCGTGGTTATTTCAATTATTGTCATTAAGTAGATCTACCGACGTAGGATAAGAAAATCAAAGAAAAAAATTGTTAACAAAAATTCTTATTAAGGCGACGGTTTAAATTAAAGGTACGACGTATAAAATGAATAAATACGACGTTAAATTTTATAGTACGATTTAAAGATAACGTCGTAGAACTATACGAGAATGACGTCGATATATTTATATTTTCAGTCGTTGTACATTAATTTAATACGGCGATATTTTGTATTTTAAAGCCGTGGATTTGTTTGTAATTATACGGCGTATTATACGAAAACCTCGTCGTTTTATTTTATGAGTAAAAACAGCGGCTTTTATTGAAATCGTCGTCTTTACTTTCTACGTCGGTCGATTCATAACTTCTGCCGTCCTTTGTTGGCTTTGATTTTACACTGCTGAAATCTGTTTCAAATAGACGTCGGTTGTTTAATTAGGTGCGTCGTTGTTTTTGAACAGCCATTTGAATCTCCATTTTTAGTTGTCTAAGGTGGTATTACCCGACGGTGTTTTCAGAACCGTCGTCTTTTTAAAAACCACGACGGTTTTCACTTAGACCGTCGTTGTTTTCTGGTCGTCTTTTTCACTTTTTGTAGTAGTGTTGGCCTATAAATACAAAACTTTAACCTAAAAGCCAATACCATCTTCTATCATATACAACTTTCATACACCCAAAAATATATCAGAAAGAGCCAAGAGTTTGCTACTGCAATGCTTTTGGAGCTTACGAAGGTGTTGTTGTGGAGAATCTAGAGATCAAATCCATTTGACAAATCGGTTTTATGACAACAATTCTTTTGTTTAACTCCCCACAACAAAAACGAGATACGACAACGCAAAAAACGACAACTTATAGTTTGAACGTTGTTGAATACTATTTTCAACAAGGTTCATTTGGCGTCTATTATCATATCCTATTACTAAATATCATTTTACAATGTGCAAATATGATGTGGTTAAAACTTGATAGCACGCATTGCGAAATACTATTTTACATATACAACGTTCAAGTGCGTGTTGCGAAAACTATTTCACATATACAACGTTCATGGGCGCGTTGCAAAAACTATTCCACTTATACAATGTTCATTTGCGAAAACAGTTTCACATATACAACATTCATGTGCACGTTGCGAAAACTATTTCACATATACATTGCATCTTTTGGTAACACAACGTTTATTAAAACGTTGCTAATTGTATCTAGTAGAATACAACATTCATTGAACATTGTTGAATGAAATCATATATACAACGTTCATATTTACGTTGTGAAATACAATTCATATTTACAACATTCATTTGCGCATTGTGATTCATGTTAAATAATACAATGTTAGAGCGTTTCGAATTGTATTTGGTAATTGGTGTACAACGTTCAATGAACGTTGTTGAACATAATAAATAATATAATAACTATCATTTTAATTTTAAAATACTTCATCCCTAAAATTTCAAAAATTTCACCATTTTTCCTAAAAAATTTCACCATTTCCCTTGTAAAATTTCACCAAGTCTTAAACCTCGCGCTCTCTCCCTCTCTCTCCCTTATTGGAATATTACAAGATGTGTAAACTCCCTCTCACCTATAAAAGGAGACCACTCTCCACTTAGAAGGGGATCCTTAGTTTGGGCTTGATTTTTAGTCATGGGCTTCTCCCTTCTGCCCTTTATATTTGGGTCCAACCCCTTATACAACTCTAAATACACATTATTATGATAATGAGAATATACTTCTCCGTGGACGTAGCCCATTCATTAAGGGTGAACCACGTATATCTTGTCTTTTGTATATTTATCGTTTGCCCAAATCTTCACACACATGTTGAAGATCCTCACCTTCACCCATCATCCATCATACCTCATTTCTAAGTTGGACTCAATCTTGACTGTCCATTTTTGAGCATCAACATGTAGCATCTTTCATGCAAATTGTTCATATTCAAACCCTTGAACCATTATCAAATGGACTCTTCCAGAAGCCAAACAGAGGACTCTTCCAGCTTGAGTGCAAGTAGTTGCTGCTTATGAAAATATAATAACACAATTTGACATAAATAAATAAGGGCTATCGACAAGAGACCCCTTGAAGGTTTGAAGTCATTCTCAATATGGGCTATGGGGTTTCAATTTCATCAATTTACACCGTAATGTTTTCAAATTTGATCAATTTAAGCCTTCCTTTAAGTTGACCGTTTGGTCAAGCGTTAACTGATGACGTGTCCACTATGGGACCCACCTACTAACCAATATATAATTTTTTAAAAAAAATAAAAAATGATATAATAATAATAAAAAATTTAAAAAAATAAAAAACCTAGCCCCTTCCTGTTTGGGCCTAAAATTAGCACGCCAAAAAGTTCAAAAAAAAAACGGGCCCATGGTAAAGCTACCTGCCCAGCCCAAAAAGACCAAACGTGGAAGTTGTCATTAAGGCTTCAAGGATCAGCCCACAAATTATTTGGGCTCAAACCCAAGAGATTAAAAACACACCCACGTGGCTACCTCAGCTTTGAAAAGTCAGCAATGCCAACTAAAGTTTTTATATGAGAAGAGACGTCTCTGAAACACTGCCAACAGAAGATCAAAAGCCCATCTGTATTCAGAGATTTTGCTCCAAAGCAATACACAATCTTCCAAGGAATTCACGGGTCACGCTTTCAAAAGCAAGAAACAGGGAGTTGTTCAGAAAATACAAAAGAAAAACCAAACCGCCATAAAATCAGCCCACACAGATGATGGCATTGAAATAGAAAGCTGCCACCCAGGAAACCAGGGAAGGGATTGCTTTAGAAGGTGACTACTGAGAGCCTATCTGCCATGATTGATAAAAATCCTTTCTACTTTACATTTTAGGAGATCTTTTTGCTGCCCATTATTAAGATTAAAACCACCTCCCCAAGAAGGTCTCTTATAAAAACAGAAGTAGGGAAGAAAGAAAAGGACACTCAATTCATCAATCAATCAAAAAAAAACAACAAGAAAAAAACAACCAAAAGCTCACTTGGATTCCAAGAGAAACCAGCTTTAGATCAGAATTCCAAAGTTCAGACTTAGAAAATAAGTCTTCTAAAACGAGATCTCTCGTTACAAATTTGGTTCAGCAAAAGCCAAAACAAGCAGAGTTTGAGTTTTCACAAACTTGGAGACCTTAGCGAACCCATGAAGAGTCCTGCTCAAACAGAACAACGCTCGTAGTGCAAATCTCTAGCCCATCAAACCCTCGAGAATAGCCACTTCTGTCCCCTTCAAACTGAAGAAGCTGCAGTTCTGCCCATTCAAAGGCCTCACGAAACGTGAAGTAAACATAAAGCTCTGCCAAAATCGAACTTTGGTATCGATTTATAGGTCAGCCTAGCATCTGAAGTCACGAAGCAAGTACGGATCGGCCCAGGCGCGTCCAGTCCAGCCCAAAGTAGAACCTTCCATCCAAACAGAAACGGAGTTCCGGCCATCTTTTGACCTTCCTAACGTCGATATACTATTTATTGTTTTGTAAAAGGCAGTTCTGCCTAAAACAGTCCAACTTCTATCAAATATTTCTGGCCAGAACAGCCATTCGATACTGAGATAAATTACGAAAGTCCTCACCAGTCTGAGGCAAGAAAAGAACTTACTTGGGAGATATTCCTCACCCAGATTCACAGTCATTTGTTTTAGAAGTCAGTAACTTGGGGCGCAAGTTATCCACTCTAAAAAGAAGTCTGCTAGGATTTACATTGCTAGCAGTGGCACGCTCACATACCAAAGAAAGCTGACTTGTTGACCAACACATGGTCTCCAAGCCAGTGGGGAACTTCGCCCTTCCATCCCAGGAGTAAACGCGAAAACGAGTGAACACTTCCCTGCAAACAACCCAGCGCCCGCTCCTGTTCCCCACCCTCTCTCCCCGACGCACAGCCACACCATACCCATTTCTACAAGCACCTCATTTCCTCTGCTTTCTCCTCCTCCTTCTTCATCTTTTTCCCTACTTGTTAGGGTTCTTTCTCAAAGCTCTTAACCTTCTGCACTCTCATTTCAACGCTTTTCATCTTCAACATTTTTCTCTTTGCTATTTCTGGAGGTTTGTGCTCTAAGGAACAGTCATGCCTGCCCTTGTTAATCATAGTGGTACGTTTTTGTGTTTTGCTTTTACTTTTTGTGCTTTTATGGGTTGATTTTGGTGGGTTTGGTTTAATGAGGGTTCTACATTTTGGTCTAGTTTTAACGGGTTGGTTTCAAGGTGTAATCTTTATATCCAATTCATATGGATCAATATGTCCTCTAGCCTTACTCTTTTGCTCCCTTATTGACTTGAGATTTAGCTTTTAGACTTAAGATGTGGATACTTATAGCTAGGGGTGGCAATTTCGGGCACGACTCGTTACACGACTCGAAACCTGCAAGAGAATTTAGAGGGTTCAACCCGCACGATTAAAATTTGGGTCATTTTTGGGTCAACCCACCATGACCCGTTTAATAAGCGGGCGGGTTTCAGGTCAACCTGCCAACCCTCTAAAATACCTATTTAACCTGTTTGACAAAACGGGTCATTGCGAGTCAACCCGCCAACCTTCTAAGACACTTATTAACCCGCTAAAATACCTGTGTAACCCACCAACCCGCTAAAATACTCGTGTAACTCGCCAACCCACTAACCTGTTTATTTTTTTATTCTTCATTTTTCTATTTTTTTAAATGTCTTTTAGTTGTTACTACTTAGCAGGTCAACCCGACATGACCTGAAACCCACACGAGAACTTAATGGGTCAACCCGTGCATGACACGTTTATTAGACGGGTCGAGTTTGGGTTGAGCATTCCTGACACGTATATAATTTTGACACGACATGAACCCAGCAAGGCACGATCCATTGCCAGCCCTACTTGTAGCTGATTTTAGTTTTAGTTTTGGGGTTTTCATGTGATGATGATTTCTATCCTGAGCTTCTTTTACTCAAATCCCATGGATTTTGGTTGCATGTTGTCAATTTGGCTCCTATGTGTACCCTTCTAGCAAGCGTGCTCGCATTAGTTCGCAATTTGCCTATGAAGGGAGCGATTTTGAGCAATTCAGGAAGCCTTCAATTGAAGTTCTTCCTGATGAATGTCTCTTTGTGATCTTCAGGCGCTTGGATGGTGGTAAAGAGAGGGGCTCATGTGCATGTGCCTCTAAGAAGTGGCTTATGCTCTGAAGTAGTATCCGTAAGGTTGATATTTGCAAAAGCCTTGCTGCAGATAAGGTGATTCAACCCTTGAAGCTTGACAATTTAGATGACACTTAAATGACCAGTAGTGAAGAAGACCAAGAACTGGAAAACGATGGTTACATCACAAGGTGTTCGGAAGGGAAGAAAGCAACAGATATTATAGACTTGGTGTTATTGCTGTTGGAACCAGTAGCCGTGGGGGAACAAGGGGGCAACTGGGTTATTCGGCAGGGAAGGGGGCTTCTTTTTATTTATTTATTTATTTTATATTATTTTATCATTTTATATAAATTTTTTTTAGAGATTCAGTAGTAAATGGGCCCTACAGTGGACAAGTCATCAGTTAACGTCTGACCAAACAGTCAACTTAATATAAGGCTTAAATTGATCAAATTTGAAAACATTAGGGTGTAAATTGATGAAATTAAAACCTTATAGCCCATATTGAGAATAACCCCAAACCTTCAAGGGGTCTGTTGTCGTTAGCCCAATAAATAATCAAATATAAAAAATCGTATCTCATCCTATATCATTTCATACTAGAGTGCTTTATTGGCCTTGTGGGTCTCACCCGCCCACCCAATTTGAAGTCAACCCACAAATCTTATTGTGTTGTACGCATTAGTAGAATATGAAACAATAGGTAAAAAGTCACTTTTGCTCCTTGTAGTTCATCACTTTTATCATTGTGGTCTCTATTGTTTCAATTTTATCAATTTTATCCATGTAGTTTTCAATTCAAGCAATTTAAGGACAATCCTCAATTTCTGTCAAATTTTTTAAACTTCCATTACATGTGGAAGGGCAATTCAGTCAAATTATTAAAAAAATTAATTCCTTTTAAAAATAAAAAATTTAATAATAAAAAAATATATTCTTCCCCCTCCCCTAACATCAGACCACAACAACCCACCACCCACCACCCACCACCCCACCCAACAAGCCATTGCCTAGCATCCAACCCATACCACCCTCCCACCACAAAACTTCTCAATAAACCCCACCTCTCTCTCTCTCTCTCTCTCTTCTCCCAAACCCAGCCCTTGGTGGAATGCAAATGAAAGTTGCTTCACAGCCATTACTGTTCCATCAGAAAGTGTATTGTGTACCCTATATACATAAATACAATTCAGTGACATGAAAGGGAATAAAAAGAAAATATATCTTTGCTTCTCTCTCTCAACTTATTTTTGTAAGAAGTCAAAGTTTCTTTGCTTCTCTCTCTCTCAACTTATTTTTGTAAGAAGTCAAAGTGATTACTTTAAAGTAGTAGATAATGATGAAAAATAGATTTCACCTTATAAACCGGTCCATATCCTCCCTCTCTTAGCTTATTTGAAGGATTAAAATCTTCTATTGTTGCTCTCAACTCAGCATAACTGAAAGTATTTGGTCGTGCTCCCAAAAAAAAAGTATTTAGTTGGGGGAAGAGAGGAAGAGACAAGGAGAAAGAGAGAGAGAGAGAGAGAGAGAGAGAGAGAGAAGCTTTGCAAAAGGGGACACGGGACTGTTGGGGTGGATGTGGCTAGGGGAGGTTGACAGTTACCCTTTTTTGACATAAATTGAGGATTTTTCTTGAATTGTTTAAATTAAAAAATACAAGGACAAATTTGATCAAATTGAAACGACATGATCCAAAATGATAGAAGTGAAAAACTATAGGGGCAAAAAATGAGTTTTTGAAAAAACCATAATATAGTATGTAGTGTTATGGCTATGAATATCCAAGAGGGTTTGGGAGAGAGGTTTTGGTTTTTCCTTTCTTCCTAAATATCCAACTTGAAACCCTTAAGGAGGTATGGTGATATGGCTATGAATATATAGAGACATTTTGTCACATATGTGTTCCAAAATGCCCCCTTTGTGCCGCACCCTCCCTATCCTTGGCCTTTTTAGGCTACATTGGTCAAACACATTAGTCTCTTAATGTGTCACACTATGCCTAAGTTCATAAGGTCTATTTCTATAAATATTTAAGTCACATAGGACCAAAACTAAAGTTCCATGACTTTAACTAATCATTAAAATAATTTAATTGCTTTAATTGATTTAATGACTTAATAAATTAAATCACTATCTTGTCTAACAAGTGTTGGTCCTAGTCAACCTTATGTCAAGTCTCGGGTCAATGGTTTGACCCTTGACTTTGACTTTTGACCTTGACTTTGACTTTGACTTTGACTTTGACCGAGCCACAAAATCATTTATTCTCTTTTCAATTCTCAATCCATACCTTTTTTATGTGCAATCATATATGTTCTAATTAGTGAGGCCTTCTACTTCTAAACCGAATGTGAATTGTATATCTTTATACAATTCTCCATATTGGCGAAGGCTAATTGTTATTAGTCCTCACAGTGGTTCCACAAACCATGAGTGACACCTAGCAGTATGTCATAGCTACCCAAGCTAAATAGAATTCATTTTGAGAACCTAGTCAGTTTGTGATTACAATGCAATTTGATCCTTCTCTATTACAATACCCTTGGTTATGTATCTTGGAATATGGTTAACTTGTGTCAATTCCCTAACATGACATCTTTAGGTTGTATGATTCACTTGGATGTAATTGTAAACATTCTTGTCTCAATAATCATCCTGTAATTTTGCCAAAGATTCAATGAATCATATCTTTAGAGTATTCTCTCTTCTTAATTAGAGTAGAGATTCCTTGTTGTACATTCACTTGCCTCTGTGCATATGCTGAGTGTCTTGAGGAACACCTTTAAGTACATTCTCTTGACACGACTACATAGTGTTCTAAAAAACAAACAGCTCATACACAAGACAACTATGATGTCTTAGGTGTAAGGACTAATTTACATTATCATAACTTAGAATTCCTTGTTTTACACTTGTGAGTAAGACTTCCATACAAGAATTTTTTAGTTAATCGCATTCGGTGGACTCCATCTCTATAGAGCACATACACACTTGTCTTAGTGTCTCTACACGAATGACTTGAGACGAGTCATCCTCATGATTGAGCAGACATAGCATGTACCAGTCTTCATGGCTCAACATTGTCCAATTGGTGATCCTATGACCAGGAACCTTGATGGAGAGGTCTCGTGAATCTAACTTCTTTAGACTCATTTTCATTCATATCTTTATCCATGGACTTGTTACTTTATGTAGATTATGTATCTTTGAGTAAAATTAATGCCCCTTTAATTATATTGATTATATTATATCCTTAGAATATTTCATTTATATTGGCTTCTAGGGTAGATATCTAACACTTAGACCAAGTTGATCAGTCTGAGGAGCTGTCTAACCAAGTTGTTTTGGTCGTCTACTTTTTGAGTAAGCTGGTCGACTCTATGACTAAAGTCTACTTGGTTGCTTGGATTTAGATGAGAGAATTGTATGAGGCCCAATTGCATGCGAGCTAGGGTTTCGTTGGAGGTGTATATGAGAGCATACGCCAAGAGTGGTGGCAAAGGAAGGAATTGACGTATCTGTTCCAAAATCGGGTCATGGTCGGCTGCAGCGCCAAGATAGTAGGTTTCGCCATGCGTAGCCGTGGCACCATAGTGGTGGATATCTGATCTAGCCATGAAGCTGAGAGGATGGTGGTTGCCAGAATCAGAAGTTGGTCTTTGCAGCTGTACTGTGATGCTAGCTGCTGGACCAAGAGATGGGACGACTGTTTCAGTGGTGAAGACTCGCGTTAACAAGGTGGAGCTGGCTGCAGGATCGAGAAGTGGGGCTATTGCATGCATAGAAACTGCTCTCTCGGTCTTGACAGTGGAATGGTGGAGCCGCTGTAGAGGATGGAATCGAGATGGCAGCCTTGGTTTGGCAGGGGAACATGGCTGCTAGCTCATCGCCACTCCATCATGATGGCCTGGATCCATCGTGGATCGAGTCGTCGTGGTAGTCTTGCTTCGTGTGCGCTTGCTTCAAACCATGGTTGTTTGGAAGGCTTCAATTAAGTGATACATGGGTGGAAATGGATTCCTTTGATTCGAGAGCACTGCTTTGAGTATATTTTATTGCTCTCAATAGAAGCACCAAAATGTTTGAGCAAAATTCTCACTGGAGAATATTTGCAAGAGATTTTCGCCTTTTGAGCTTCCTTTTCTATTTTCTTCCTCGAGGCCCTCCGATGCATAAGTTAGTCAAATAATCTTGAGAAAGATGAGGAGGTAACATAAAGATCAGAGTTTTCTCTACAGTACGAGAGAACCAGGTGGCCGGAGCCTTGTGTGGTGGAGCTTAGCCGTGTGAAGAGAGAGAGAGTGATTTCTATAGGGTTTCAGAATTACCTCATGTGTGTTGTGTAGCCATGTATTTATAGACTTCTTACTTGGCTAGGGTTTGAACAATAATATTTATTTAATTAGGATTATTCTTGCCCAAAAAGGAGAGAGAGTGATTTCTATAGGGTTTTAGAATTACCTCATGTGTGTTGTGTAGCCATGTATTTATAGACTTCTTACTTGGCTAGGGTTTGAACAATAATCATTATTTAATCAGGATTATTCTTGCCTAAAAAGATGATAGGAATTAATCAAAGATATTTGTTTGAAATTAGTTCCTTGATTTAGAGAGATATTCATATCTTAAATGAAAGATAATTATGGTAATTATTTGACCTAAGGAATATTACTTTTCCACGTGTCACCTTCTTATTGGTAGCCGAAATATGTGTTCCCACATATTGGTTGATAAAGCGAGCAACATGTTTCATGAATTTTATCATATGAACTAGAGATTATTCAGGGGGCTCAAAATTCTGTATCAAGTTGGTCTCCCCTTGGGATATATATATATACAGTCCCCTGCTATTGAGGGATCCCTCAAATAAATTATTTGAGGGACACTCTTTGGGGCACCCTACAATTTTTTTTTTCAAAGATCCAAACCATCCATTTTTTAGGTCTTCACTCATAGGTCGTCCTTGCAAAAATTAGACAAATTGAAAAATGTTTAGACATCTAATTGTCCTACAAAATCAATAAACACGGTGCTTCAAGAAAGTACTAAAATTTCAATAATTTAATTGAGTGATCAAATAATATCGGATTCAAGTGATTTTTTATAGAGATGATCGTTAAATGAATATTTACAAAATAGACAGTTTGGATTAGTGAAATACAATACGGAGTACGCCCTACAAGCAGTAGCGAAGCCAGGATTTCATGTGTGTGAGGGCCTCTCACAAAATATAAACAATAAAAAATTTGAACTCACAAGACAAACTAAAACATCAAAATTCATATTGTGTATTCATTACAATAATAATTGTCCTCGACGAGTTTTCATATTTTGAAATCATTGCATAACAACCTCATCATCTATACTATTAAAAATGTCTCTCCCAATGTACGCAACGAAGCAATCATTCATCCATAAATTGAAAGACTTATTAAAATCTATTATAAAAAAAAATTAAAATTTCACGAACTAAAAAAATAATAAATAAAGAGAAAAAGAAAAAAGAAAAAAGAGAACTACTAAAAAAAAATTTAATTAAATAAATTAACCTAATTAAAACTTGATAGTTTAATTGGAGTTTGAGAGAAAAACTCATAGGCAGTGCATTGAGAAAGTCTGCTTTGCTGCTTGTGTATTCTCCAAGAAAGGAGAAAAATGGGTTAGGATTTTATCGATTTTTGTAAAAGAGTAAATATATAATAATAAGAGCTATAAGCCTTTGGGAAAAGGAGAGGAAAGTTATGGTGGCAATGGCCCTTCCTCTCTGCACATCCACGTCTCCAAAACTTGCATAAATATCGGCTTTCTACTACTCGAATTGAAAATGTCCTTGGATGCAGGCTTTTCTACTATTTTGGTAGAATCAGATGCTCAAGCTGTTATTCATCAGTTGACAAAAGAAGAGGAGGACTACTCTTCTGATGGCAATCTTGTTAATGAAGTTAAGGGGTGTCTTAATCAATTTCAAAAGATTGATATTCTCCCTTGTTCATATCCCTAGATTATATTCTCACCCACCCACCCAATCCTAGTATTATATTGTGTTCTACGAGTATTAGTAGATATGAAAATATAATAACACAAATTGAAATAAACAAATACAAAAACAGTAATGTAGTACGTAGTGTTTCTTTGTTTTCATCCTTCCCTGTGTTTCCAATATCAAAAAGCTTTCATAATTCCAGACCTGTGTTTCTTTGTTTGCAAACGTTGGAATATTACTTCATTCAAATCCCTTGCAGAGAAGAGAAAATGGCTGGAGCTTTGATTGGAGAGGCCTTCATCTCTGCTTCCATCCAGGTGTTGTGTGACAGACTTACTTCACGGGAGTTCATTGACTTATTTCGGCAGAAGAAACTGGATCAACCTCTCCTCATGAAACTGAAGGTGACACTGTTGACCTTGAACGCAGTGCTCAATGATGCAGAGGAGAAGCAAATAGAGAACCCGGCTGTGAGAGAGTGGCTTGACGAGCTCAAGCATGCTGTCTTTGATGTGGAGGACTTACTGGATGAGATCAACTATGAAGCTTTGCGATGCAAGCTCGAAGGTGAAGGTCAAATCGACAATTTAACCAATAAGGTGTGGAACTTCCTCTCTACTTCTCATAACCATTTTTATCAGAGCATGAATGTTAAGATACAAGAGTTGTTACAAAGATTAGAAGACTTTGTACAGCTGAAAAGTGCTCTTGGTCTGAGAGAAGAAGTTGGGAGGAAGGTTCACAAAAAACTCCAACAACTTCCTTGGTTCATGAACCTTGTGTGTATGGTAGAGATGAAGTCAAAGAAAATTTATCAAAATTGTTGTTATCCCATGACGCAAGTAAGGATGATGTGTCTGTGATTACCATTGTTGGAATGGGTGGGGTTGGCAAGACAACCCTCGCTCGAATGCTTTACAATGACCATAAGGTGGAAGAACATTTTACACTTAAAGCGTGGGCTTGTGTTTCAGAAGACTATGATGCTATTAGGGTAACTAAAACTCTTCTTGAGTCAGTCACCTTAAAGCCTTGTAAAACGACAGATCTGAATTTACTTCAAGTTCAACTAAGAGAACAACTTAAGGGAAGCAAATTTTTATTTGTGTTGGATGACATATGGAATGAGAAATATACTGATTGGAAGTGCCTCCAAACTCCTTTCACTTCAGGGGCAAGGGGGAGTAAAGTCATTGTAACAACAAGGAACAAAAATATAGCGTCATCCATGCAAAATGTTCCTATTCAATCCCTGGAACCATTATCCCATGAAGATTGCTGGTTGTTACTTGCAAAACATGCTTTTGGAAATGAAAACTCTAGTGCACATCCAAACTTGGAAGAAATTGGCAAGCAAATTGCACGCAAGTGCAAAGGGTTGCCTTTAGCTGCACAAACACTTGGCGCGGTGTGTTACGGTGCAAACTAGATTTCGAGGCATGGAACAGAGTATTAAATAGCAGCATTTGGGAGTTACCTTACGAGAAAAGTGATATTCTTCCTGCTCTAGGATTGAGTTACCATTATCTTCCAGCCAAGTTAAAACGATGCTTTCTTTATTGTTCAATTTTTCCAAAGGACTATGAATTCAATATAGAAGATGTGGCTTTTCTTTGGATGGGAGAAGGTTTAATTCACCAAGCTGAGGATGGAAAAAGCCTCGAAGAGGTTGCTTGATGAATTGTTATCCCGATCTTTGTTTCAACCATCGGGGAAATCAAGTTTCACAATGCATGATCTCATCATTGACTTAGCTATGTTCATGTCTAAGGGATTTTCTTACAGGTTGGAAGTGAGGGAATCACATGAAATAGAAAGAGTTCGTCATTTGTCATATGCAAGGGAAGAATTTGATGTTGCTCATAAATTTGACCCATTAAAGGGGGCTAAGTGTTTGCGGACCTTCTTGCCTACCTCTTTGAATCCATATGAAAAGTGTTATCTAAGCAAACAGGTTCTACAAGTTTTGTTGCCATCACTAAGATGTTTACGGGTCTTATCATTGTCACGTTATAAGAATGTCAATGTATTACCTGATTCTATTGAAAATCTCATTCACTTGCGATACTTGGATCTCTCCTATACTGCACTTGAAAGGTTACCTGATGTTCTTTGCGGTCTTTACAATTTGCAGACATTACTATTGTCACATTGTTCCTCTCTCGTCGAGTTGCCTACAAATATGAGAAAATTGATAAATTTACAGAAATTAATGTTGACAGGTTGCAAGTCTCTTACTAAATTGCCTGTAGATATGAGAAAATTGATTAATTTGCATCATCTTGATGTCAGTGGAACTAAGATTGTAGAGATGCCAGTGCAAATGGGTAGACTTAAAAGTTTGAGAACATTGGCTGCTTTTGTAGTCGGGAAATCTATTGGGCCGAGCATTGGAGAATTGAGGGAGCTGCCACAATTTCGAGGAAAGCTTTCAATATTGAAACTGCAAAATGTAGTTGATGCTAGGATGCCTTGCAAGGCAATTTGAAGGATAAGAAAGATCTAAAAGGGTTCGTGTTGGAATGGAGTGATGAGGATGCAGATGATTCCCTAAAGGAGAAAGATGTACTTGACAACCTCCAACCTTGCGTGAATTTGGAGAAACTAACCATTAGATCCTATGGTGGAACCCAATTCCCTAATTGGTTAAGAGACTCGTCCTTCTTTAACATACAAGTCCTGCGTCTCAAAGATTGTAGTTACTGTTGGTTGATGCCACCAATTGGGCAGCTACCTGCTCTCAAGAAGCTCAGAATAAAAAGGATGAAACTGGTTAAGACGATTGGTGTTGAGTTCTATGGAAGAAATGAAGATTCTCCAATTCAGCCATTTCAATCTCTGGAGAAGCTGCAGTTTGGGGAAATGGCAGAGTGGGAGGAATGGGTACCAAGTGGAAGTGGAAGTGGAGGTGAATATGGTCCAGACTTTCCTCGTCTCCAGGAGCTGTTTCTAAAAGATTGTCCGAAGCTTAGAGGAAGCTTGCTCTTGGCTTGTCATCTGCCTTGCTTGAAGAAGCTTTGGGTGTCTACATGATCAAAGGGCCACCACTACTACTACTTCTAGTCTTAAAATGGACTCCTACAAATCTCTTGAAAAATTGTTAATCCACGAAACAGGTCTGTTATCATTCCCAGAGATACTGTTGCCCAACCATAATCGTCTTCAACACTTGAGTCTCTGTGATTATCCAAACCTGTTGTCGTTCCCTGAAGATGGTCTACCCACTACGTTGACATCACTTGAGATAGTCAATTGTAGGAGATTAGAATTCTTACCTCATGAGATGATGGCCAAGTTGACCTCGCTTGACAATTTGCAGATATATTATAGCTGTGAATCAATGAGGTCCTTTCCGTTTGGCTTTTTTCCCAAATTGACGTCGCTTTACATTTGGGAGTGTGAGAATCTTTGGATGGTAAGGGACTTGGACACCTCACTTCTCTTCAAAGCCTACATATTAGTGGGTGTGACAGTATCCAATTCCTGCCAGGAGAGGGTTTGCCGCCATCTCTTTCTTTCCTGTGAATCTCCCAATGTTCTGCTCTGGAGAAAAGGTATCAGAATAAGGCTGGAGAAGATTGGGCCAAGATATCTCACATTCCTTGCATCAGGATAAATGATGACGTCACCATATGATATGAGCTCTCAAGACACGTGGTTCGCCCAACTTAGTGATATTGGGTCTTCGGAAGGGAGTTAGTCTTCGGAAGATCAGGTTCCTGCAAAAGGACACGTTCGGTAATACCTTGGGGTACCGGTGTGGTACCGGCCGAAGGCTCTCCGATGCTTAAGTAAGTACAGATTTAGTAAATATCAGATTACAGATCGAGCGGTAGCGTACCGTTGGTTTTTCCTCTCTTCCATTTGGGGATAGGGGTCTCCTTATATGGGCCTTGGGAGGCGTGCACTATGCTCATATTTCCGATGTGGGACTGTAGAAGCGGATTGTGAGCATGACACGTGTCCAGGTGCCAAAAGAGTCGAAATGTACAGATTCGGCAGGTTTCTTGCCGAAGGACCATTGTGATAGATATTGATCCCGTCCACGTGTTTGGTGGCCATAGGTCGATAATATCCGGTATAAACAGATATTTCACTCTCAACTCTGAAATCAAAGTCAGGTATGTACTTCAAATCATTCCTTGAGCTGCAAAGTTCTATTCGATGAGACTTAAGATGTTGTATGTATACTTGCAGACTTGAGAAATTTTCCCATGTTCCGTGGTCAAAGCAACTTGTGCAGGCAACCATGCATGATTTCAGAGTTCAAGCTGATGGTGTAATCACAGATTCTTTTAGGATCCTATTACCATCAAATTTTTTTATTCCAAATCTGGATGGGCAGGATCAGACCAAGCAACATACACTGCATGCTTCATGTCATCAGCATTTCAGACAGAAAATGGCCCTTGAATTGTCTTCTGAGCCAATGAGTTTTTCTAGTATCTGAAGTGCGAAAATTAACGAATTGATGTGTACAAAGAGTCTTGAACATTTTTTCTTGTTGAATGCTGGAAGTGCCTCTTATAAGTGGCTAAGTTGCAATATGTGGTGTCATCAAATGCTCTGCAAAGAGGTTCGTCATAAACTTTGTGCTTGAGACAGATTGTTTTGTCTGTGGATGCCACTGGTTATTTATTGTATTTGAACACTCCATTGAGATATGGATTATTTTGTCTGCGTATTGTCACTTCTTGTTCTTCGCTTCATTTCTGTCGGTTGCTTACCTAAATATGCCCTTCAGCATTTCTTCTCCCTCTAATTGAAGGGAACAAGTACTTCCCGCCAGGAGAAGTAGAGTGAACGGCACTCCGGTGAGGAAGGTTTTCACCCCTGAAGGGAGAAGCACGAGGGAACAGTCCAGTCTGTCCAAAGTTGAGACTGGAATTGAACAAGGTTAGGTTAGCTGTATAATTCTGGGTAAACGCCTTTTTCTATAAACAATTGTAACTGTCTATATAGATTAATTTGTCAGCATTATTCTATGGTTCATTTAGACTCCTATTATCACCAAAATAAAATAAAATTCCTACTATTATTAATTTGCTGATTCCATTTTGGACCAGTAGGAGCAGAGCAGACCAAGCATGTTCATACATGGCATGGCTCAAGACATCATCATTTGAGACTGAAAATCAGCCTTCAACTGTCTGCTGAGTCAATAGACTTCTCTAGAGATCTCAAATGCAAGGGAAAATTGATGGGTTAACAAAAAAGATTCGTGAACATTTTTCTGTTCGAAATTTTCTACTGGAGGCTGGAAATGCTTCTTATAAGTGGCTAAGTTTCAATTATTTTGTAGGATCAAAGGCTCTGCAGAGAGGTACGAAATCCATCGTCAATTATTTTCTAGAGTATGTTACAACTGGTTGTGGAAACTTTGTTAACGCATAGTTTTAATTTAATTCACTGAGCCTCACATCATTGCAGTTTGCTGACCATGGTGTTGAAAACAAAGGGTGCTGCGCATCAGGTACGAGAAAATCAGGTATTGTAGTGTTTTACTCTTGCAAAATTTGGTTTATGTAAATGACAGATTATGTATTATATATAATTATATGTACGCTCCAAACGCTAATTAGTTAGTAAATTAATATGGTTCTAGTACTTGTTCAGAGTCTGAACCAACTCCGCAGCATGATCCAATGATTCAAATTGAAAACTGAGCAGTCATCTAACCGTGATCAAATAAATATGAATACAATTTCTTCGATACATAATGAAAAGTATACATATTAACCAAGGAGAGTGTCCAAATTTGGTGTGTTTCCAAACTTGAAGCAGCTTATAATCATTGAATGCAACAATTTGAAGTCATTGCCTGAACGCATTCACACCCTCACAGCCCTTCGAGAGTTGAGGATAGATGGTCTTCCAAATCTTGTGTCATTTGCAGAAAGGGGTTTGCTTCCCAACCTCCGACATTTTAGCATTCAGAATTGTGAGAGACTGAGGGTTCTGGTGAGAGAGCACTGGGGTTTGCAACAACTTGTCTCCCTTGAAGAATTTTATATTGGAGGAAGAGCAAGTGATGATATCTTGGAGATGTTGCTAAAGGAACAGCTGCTCCTACCACTCTTCACACTTTAGGCATCGACGAAATTACAAGTCTGAAATCTTTGGACAGAAGGGGACTTAAGACACCTCACTTCTCTTCAATGCCTACAAATTGGAAGCTGTACAAGTGTCGAATTTCTGCAACTTCAACACCTCACTTCTATATATTAGGGAGTGCGACCTGCCAAAAGAGGGTTTGCCGCCATCTCTTTCTTCTCTTCGGATAGTAATGTGTTCTGCCCCGGCGAAAAGATATGAGAATAAGACGGGACAAGATTGGGACAACATCTCTCACATTCCTTGCCCTGGAGAGACAAAGTACTACTTTTCTATATTTCACCATCAACTCACAACTCTCAGACCAAACTCAGGTTTGTACTTCAAATAACTGGCTTTACTGGTTTTCTTCTAATGGAATACAAAAACCCAAATATATATTCCTTTTTTGTAACCGAAATACAGTTTTAAACTATTTTTATGTCCGCAAATTCGTTGAATTACCCAAAAAATTTTGATTTGCCATCAGTTGTGCATCCAATCAACAAATTTTACAGTTGCCAACAAAGCATAGCATATTGATTGAATGTTCTTCCCAGATCATGGTTTCTGTTCTTCAGCACATCTCTTATAACAATTTGTGCGTAACACAAACAGAGTCTGATTTCTATTGTTATTTTTCTCAGAAAATTCTCCTTCTGTTTACTTTATTTGTCATTGAGGTTGCTCAATTTATCACAACTTATATCCTATTCAAGTCTCAAATGCTGAATAATTAGTAGTCTTTTGGGAGATTCACTATTATACCCAATATGGGGGCCCAAATTATAAAAATACCCTATATAAAATGGACTTTAGAAACACACCCAAAGCCCATTTACAACATAACAAAAAAGCTTTTAACTTCTTATAAATTACAAAACTGCCATCAATTTCTTAAAACAAGCCCAACCCCAAAATCTCATAAAAATACCCAAAGCACTCAATAGGGCATCAAAGTAATTTAATAATCAATATTAAATTCAATAAGGCTAGCTATCATTTTTTGGGTTTTTTTTTGGTTTGTTTATAGGAATTCAATTGTGTAGGGTTTATTTATAATATTAGTGCTAGAAATGGGTATATCACTAAATATCTCTAGTCTTTTTGCAGGATAGCAACCTTCTCTTGGAGAGCTTTTCCCTTGCTAGGTTTCTTTACGTGTCGTCTTCATTTCCAGAAGAGGGTTTACCATTGTATATAGCCTTTTGGTTTGCTAGCAACGGAAAGATTCAGCTGGCTGGAATATCTCAATTGACAATTTCCTCATAAAAATGTATTTTCTGGGAGCGAAGCTCGGGTCGAGACAGGCATGTTTAATGGTGAAATGGATGTTATTTCTTGTTCGAGCCCGTTCTCGAAGCTCTTGTTTGCAAATGTAAGAGATGAGAGTATTTGGATTAAAAGGAGATGACATGTCTGAGAATAAGCAATCTCTGTTCTTAGATTGATCTTCTAGAGGTGAAATCAGTAATTTTCTTTTCCAATTTAAGTAAATCTGTGTTCTTAGATTGATCTCCACTGAAAAGTTTCTTTCAAAAATACCATCAATTGGAACGTTATAATTGAGAGCAATGCATTCCGACCAAAAAAATTGAGAGCAAAGTGTCAGATTCCTTTGTCGACATTATTGATGGTGAATGTACTTCGCAAACACTCAGTGTTGAAGAATACAAGTCTCTTATCGAAAACTTGACTAAATAAAATATAAAATATAATAAATGATTTCACTACTAATATCATCAAAGCCTTTTGCATAAAATCTCGTCAGCTAAACAAGTGATTAAGTTGTGGATAATATCAATATTGCTAAACATATGGTTAAGTTGAGGGGCAATATTAATATTGCTAGCAGTGGGTCAAGAATCCGTCCTTAAATCTTAACACTCACAGTACATGGATTTGTGTCAAAATTGACAACCAAACAGAGTTTTGAATTTCTCATCTTTCGGACAACATTTGAAAGATCATAGAAACTAAACTCCATTGTCGGGGAAATGCATCATTTAACCGCAGCAGAAGTCCAGTTTCTGCCAAGCAATCAACAATCACCATAATTCCAGATGGGGGGTGGGGGGTGGGGGGTGAAGGGAAGATATACAGGAAGAGGGGTCAAGGGAAAGATATACTGGAAGGATTAATCCAAAAAATATTGCATTTAGTTCTACTTCATGCTTAGATGCATTCTGATCCCGACACATTACTCTCCAGTCTCCACAAATAGAGTTCGTACATATTTTTACTATGTATGACAGACATAAAAACATGCTCTAGTACAACTGAGTTTTTTTTTTCCTTTCTAATTTTTATAAAACTGGCACTAGCAAAGATTGCCATCTGAACACTCAAAATCCAGCTCCAATGGGTTTGATCCCTCCTTTGTTGCATCATGTCATGCTTTCTGTGCAGCAAATACATTATTAGCATGTGAGAGAGTGGACATGAAACGAGAAGGTACAGAAACATAATTGTTTTCATTAAGAGATTGGATCGATCTTTACCTGCATTGGAAGGTACAACTTAAACTCAGGCGGAAGTTCCTCTTCGGAGTACAAGCGGTCAGAGAAATATATCCTCCTCAGGCGGCAATTCGCATGAACCTGAACTCGCAATGTCTCCACATAGTTTGTTCCATAGGCTCTCCTGGTAAAATCGGCTAGATTAAACTGGATTTGATTCCAGCCCTCATCCATCCTCAGTGGCATGGTGCAGATGTATGGCTTCACTCGAGTTACAGCCTACAACACATAAATAAATAAATAAATCCTTGTATCTTTTATCACTTTGATACTTCTACAGCAGTACGATCACTTCAAATACCAGTATTCTCTAGCAGTCAAAACATCAACACTTCAAACATAAAGTCGTCAGGGTCAGGTACATGGCATCTAAACAATATTGCACATAAAAGATTATAGCAATTAAAGTTCAGTAAAGGTTAGCTGATTTCTCAAAACTCCTATGAGTCCAATTTATCTGGAATTTGCAGAAGACACCATGTTCACTGATAAAACTCAGAAAACAGAATAACAACATTCTAAACTATGAATCATTAAGCAACAATCTACTGGAGTGGTCAATGAGTTTTGCATCCTGCACTGCTCGACTCAAAATAGTAGGCAATATCCGGTCAACATCAATGAATTCTTTTTCCCCTGATTCCTGAAGCTGCCAATGGCATATCTAGAAGCCAGATTCCTCTACAACCTTGGACTTAACCTTGGTACATGATTTTTCCCTCAATCATATACATGTCCAACAAATGCAAGTCATCAGGCATAGTTAATGTGTTCATAATGCAGCCCGAAAAACTTACAAAAAATTCGGCATGAAATATGACCAATTTTACACCACATAGATCTTCAAAGACAACAAAAAAAGCTTAGACTTGCTAGTGAAATAGATACATCTTTGAGAAAAACATATGCAGCAGCCTTCATTACTTACCTGAACATGCCCTGAAATACCAACGGAAAGGAAAAGAAAACAGAACAAGAAAAACAACCATTACGCATGATAAACATCAATAAACATGGGCAAACTAACACACTTGAAAATTGGAAGCTCGAAAACGTCTCCTGACGTTCTTGTCATCCAGAACTTGAATCTCAAATGTGAAATACTTCTTCAGATTCTTTACAATCATAACCAGGAATGGAAGTTTTATACCAAGTGTAGCTGATGGGTCTGCTGGGCAAGTAATGTATGTGGACTGGATGTTCGTACCAATTATTTCAAGGACATTGGATTGTATGTCTTCATCCTGTGGTCTTTTAATATGGCCGTCGACAACTGCTCAACAAAAGAAAAACATAGAAAATTCAACCAGTCACTAAGTCATTCCATCATCATGTCAACATCTTAAAGGCATCCGCCTTATACTACAGTCTGAAGTAGAAAAATAGTTATTTCCACTCTAGCATCAAGCAATGCCCCATCCAATATAAACATCAAATCTACAAACTTTCCAACATGCGCGTGCCTCATTATTTACTATGTCATGAACAGACCTAAAGAGACCCTAAAATTTAATGGTATATCGCAGTGCGAAGGGATCCATCCATTAGAGATTAGTCTTTTAGCTAATGCGCCTATCAGCAGATTAGATGCTCATCAGTCACCAATCTTAACAAAAGACAGGTGGGTTAACACGGAAGTTGTACGACAAGGATGAAACAAAGAGGGATGGATTGCAAAGAGTAAGACAGTACTAAACCATGACTGGGCACCTTCATGTATTAAACTATAAAAAAGCATACAACCAATTTCGTCCTTGTGCTACCACTTCAAACTATTTAGATTTGTAGAAGCTACAGGCACTTCTTTAATTCAGACGACATTTGGGAGTAAATATGTAAAAGGCATAAACAACACTGAATTGTCAGAATTGCATCTTACATTGATATTTGAAACAAGTTGAGTTTAACAAGCATCTCAAAATTTCATCAACAGGTTTTACATTTCCAAATCCAAAACCACTCACCTTCTTTATCCCAAATCTGCAACGGTTTGCTCCTACATATTTAAAAGAATGCACAGCTTAACATCAAAGTTACAAGTGCAAGGATAACAAAAGATACTCAAACAAAAGAGACAAAGACGGCATACCCAAGGCTGTATAGAATTGACAGAAATCCGGATTGAAATGTGTTCTTGAACATTTTTACTTCTTTCTAAATCGAGCTGCAATGAAAGCACAACCATTGTAAGCTATAACTGGACTTAACATTTCTTTTCCTTCTGGTTTTTTGTTCCATTGGAATTGGAAGCACCTAATCAACAAACAAAAAGAAAAAAAATCTTAACGTTTTAAATTCAAGTATTCTATCAATGGCTGAATATAAATCCCAGTTATCCTTGAAACTAGCAGATGTGTAGAACCCTAGATTATATCATCACGAATTATGGAAGGGGAAACTATAGTAACAAGATAAGAACGGTAACCATCTGTTCAACTCCATAGATTTTGAATATCACGTTTGGCCGAGACAAGGAATTTGATCAAATTCCAAATGTCTGTACTTTTAGCTCACAGACAGACAGACACACAAATATACTTACCCCAGGAAAGAGTCGTTTCAACCACAACGCCAATTGCAGGCCTTAAGCTTCTGAAAGCCCCCAACCTGATAGACCAATTGCGATTCCCCTCTCTCCCAATCTGTCTCTGTCTCTCACTCTGCAAGCCCTAATTGTCCCGCGTGTGTGCTTTTGTTTTGGTAAATATTGTCTTGCGTATTTTGTGCATTAGGCCGAATTATTTATTTATTTAAATTTTTTTTTTTGGGGGCAATTTTTATTCAGGAAATGTTAGAAAACTCCCCTAAATGTCTCTCTCTCCTAAACCGGTCCATCAAAATTTGATAATGACAAAACTAGCCCTACACAATAAAAGGAATGGACATGCAAGTCCTGTGCATCTTTCTACCAAAGCCAAGACCAGTGGCAATGAGCAAGTAGAAATGGTTGAAACACCTTTTGTCTTTTCTTGAAGAAAATCTCAGTGCTCTCCTTCGTTCAGCTATCAATAAAATTTTCCTTTATTTTCCATACTCTCTCCTTCTCAGAACACTGTTAATACTATGTTGATCCATCAATCAATGTTACAACATCGCTAATATCTCGAGATTTCTAGTATTAATTATCAGCAACATCAATACTTAGGTGAGTCTTTTTCTCTTTTATTTTTTGTTTTAGCATACTTCTTGTCTAAAATAGGGGGAAGTCATTAGAATTATGTTATTATCTTGCTAAACTGATGATCAATACTTTTTTTGAGCACTTAGTCATGTTTGATGTTTGTCATAACAATAACTATGTAAGGGAACCTCTGAGTTCATAGGACCTTTGAGTTATGCTCCCATAGCTCTTTAGGTTGACGTCTTTGCAGTTCCATGTTCGAGTTTCATATTCTAGGTATGCATGTCTAGTTGTTATTTTGGCCTTTTGACTACTTGACCAGGACCCCATGCGAACAGAGCTTAGTTTAGCACCTTAATAATATAATTATAACAATAAAGTACCTTGAAGACAAAAGTCACCCAATACAAGTGATAAAATCCAACGTGTTAAACTTTTGTTAATTACCAGATAATCACCAATCAACCCTTTGTTAAGCATAATCAGTACCTTTGTATGTTTGGATCTTGGTGGACACCTATTAGATTAAAAGAAAGGTTACAAGAATTAAAAGGACATAAAGTTGCATGCCAAGCAGAAATTAGGAACTTTGAAGAATTATTAAAATCAACATAAGCAACTAATTATCCAAGATGAAAAATAGAAGTACACAACAACATAATAAGAAATCAATACCATCTAGAAATTTGTAAAGAATTTATAGAAACATTCCAAGAGCATTTAGGCATCAATACTAATGCTTTAGTTCCTACTTGTGCTCTTGTGAGTCCTGCTATTCCTATTATAACAGTTTCTAAATGGATTTGTTTATATTGTGCTTTTTAAGTTGTTCTATTGATGTGTTACTTAGTAAATTAAGAACGTTTATCTATACAAATTACTTCATGTTGACTAATACTAATTATAATACTATGTTTATTTTCGAATCTTCGTAATTGATATAAATTATATTTATATTTTCTGGGATATTTCAAAACCTTTTCTAAGAAATTCTTGTGCTTCTTGTTCACTAGGGTATCATTTCTTTTCCTTTTCTCTTAAAGAGTTTCATTTACTATTATCAAATTGGTTTATTTTACTTTTTCTTATATTATTTCCTAAAGTTAAGTTTTCTAATATATTATTTAATCATTTAGGTAATGTGGAAGAAGTATTGTGCACTACTTGACTGATTTTTTTTTTTCTTCTTCTAATTAATCTATCTTTTCTACTAGGTTTAAAATTAATTTGGATAATTAAATTGTTTTGTCTTATAAGGATATTGCTACTTACTATAGATATTGAAAAATCTGTAAGGCCTATTGGTTTGTTATGTAGTTTACTTCTTGTAATTGCTTGATATATTTACTATTAGTTCTAGAATCTGTCATTAAACTAAAAATCTATCTATTTTATTATGTAATTTTTCTACTTGTTCATTTACTGTTTTTTAAATGGTGGATGACCTACATGTTGAAAGTGAAACACCAAGTTTTACGGAGAGTTGAAGACTTCTTGGCTCACTCAATATTTACATACAACAAGAAGTAAATATTGTGGTTGTAGAGTAAATGTTGTTGTTGTGAGGCTTATACCCTCCATCTATAAATTGAGGCAACCTTCAGGCTTTTGAACCACAACAATTGGAAGAGAAATTGAGAAACTAAAAGTTAGTGAGAATAGAGAAAGTTCTATCAGTGTAATACTACATGAGCAAATACAATTCCACTTTAATATTCTGCAGTACTCTTTTCTATTTTATAAAAGGATTGACCAAAAATCCGAAAAAACTGCGTTGACAAAAAAGTCAACTAGGCTCAAAAACCGAATCAAACCACTTTGGATCAGTTACCATTCTGGTTCTTTGTCTAAACCGAATGAAACCAATTATGTTAAGTTTACTTATTATTTATATCCAAAAGTATTTGTAAGTCTAATTAATATTCAAATCACATTAGTAACTCCAAGTAATATCTAAATATTTTAGCCTAGTTAATACATAAATGTCCACGTTCCAATTCATAACAAACTAAATAGCTACTCTAGCCCAATTTCTTTTTCTTTTTCTTTTTCGTGAACCATTTTTTTTAGTACAAGCGATAGTTTAAACTAGAGGAGAGGGGGGTTTCTCACACACACACAACCAAGATGTCATGGGGGTTTGAGCTTGAGACCTTTGGTCTACAAGTCAAAGCCATTTTTCACATGTTTCTTTCTATTTCTCTTCCTCTTTATCTCTTCTACCTCTTTTTCTCTTCTTCCTATTTTTCTTATTTTTCTTATTTCTCTATTCTTCATATGTTCATATTTTTATCTTTTTTTTCGGGAAATCAACCGAACCGAACCGGAAATCAATCAAACCAAACCGAAATCGCATAGGTCTAGTTTGGTTCTTCTAAACACTTTATATGAAAAATTAAACCGAAACGGACCGTGTATAAGTTTCGATTTCGATTTCAATTAGAGGAAAAAATTGGACCAAATCGGACCGCACCCACCCCTACTGAAGAGTGCATAATTTATAAACAAAGAATATAAACTTCACAATGACATCATTTACTCCTCCACGACCACAATATGTACTTATTGTTGTTTGTATAAGGGGTTGCAAGATCCAATTCAATCCGCCTAAACTGACATATCCAATCCAATTCAATTTTAATTGGTTTTGATGATTTGGCAGATTGGATTGGATCCCTAATTTCCAAAACCAACATGATTGGGTCGAATGACGGATTTTGAGAATCCAATCAAATCCAATATAGTTTGTTTCATGCTTATTTTGCTTGTATAGGTAATTGTAATTGATCAAGTTATGAACATTTTAAGTCATTTGATGGATTTATATTTAATATATTATAAAATCAAAACTTTTTCCTCTATAATTTCATTTATTTTAACCCTGTCGATAATTGTTTCATATTTCAGTATGATAGCCGATCATCCTCTAGGCTCTAGTCACTTCGATCAGATTGGATTAGATTTAAACCTCTAATCCAATCAAATTGGATTGGAAAAAGCATAATCCAATATATATTGAATCAAATACGAATTGGCTAAATTACATTAGTTTTGAATCAAGAGTGTGTAGGGAAACCAAGAGTCTTCAACTTTCTATAAAACTTTGCTTTTTCACCTTCAAGATGTGGGTCATCCACCATTTACGACAGACGTGGTTTTTTTGTTTTTTTCGTTTTTGGTCTACATCTCGTTTCGTGTTCATGCTAGCTGCATGGTAGTATCTAGGGTTGAGATTTTTTTTTTTTTTTTACAGATAAACTCAGTTTTTATTTATTTATTTCTTCATTTTCAATGAACCAAATCGAACCAATTGAGTTTACAGTTCGAGTGCCAAGGGGAACCATAAACAGGAGCAGATAAAAATGGTAAGAGAGGAAGCTAAACTGAACTACATATCAAGAGAAAGAAGAGAAATCTGGAGGTGTAGAGAAGAAGTGAAAATCAAGAGAGGAGGCGCAGAGAATGAAGCTAGGATAATTGGAATTGCAAGGATCAGCTGTTATTCTGGACTCTGGTCCTGTCCGAAATCATATTAAGGGCACCAAACATTGGATAGGACACTTCTCTTCCTCTAGTTTCAATATTTGTCTCTTATAGAAAAAAGCAAAAAGAAAAGAAAGATACTCTTCTTATGAAAAGAAGGCTAGGATTCTAAGACTAAAATCATAATAGCTCCCAGGTTTGGAACTTCTGAAAAGGAGGTACATGATTCATCATTCTGTACTATCAATTGAACTTCTAAGTCACTCAGATGTCACACAATAAAACAAAAACAAGTGAACAAATAATGATCTAGGTCTACACAGGTCTCTTCGTATACCCATTTTGCAACAACAATGCAAAAAATAAAATTTCAGTGTCATTAAATTACTTTGATACTCCATAACAGGTCAACGGACGTAAGAAGAATCAGTTTTGGTTGCAACTCGTAATGAAACTTCTTGTGTTTTGGTCTAATTCTGTTGTTTATGAGTTTAAAAAGCCAAAAATGAATAAGAGATGGCTACTTTTTTTGCCCCTCTTATTAATTTCCAGGTAAAAGAGTCAAACAAAAATTCCTGAAGAATAGTGGAATGTTGATGCAGGTACCTGCTGAATAACTTATCATGAACTTCAAAAAATGGTGGAGGACGGTTGGTAATCTTTATCCTTCATATGCTTAATTAGCCTTCGGATCTCATGACGTATATTTTCAATTTGCGGATGCATCTCATCACCAACAACAAATACATGAACCTGACTCTTCAACTCAATCCAGCTACACCCAGGTTCTTTGCTCACCCCTCTAAGTTTCATCAGACTCCTTACCCGCTCAACATCTTTATTCCTTCCCAAGGCAGTATATATGCTGGACAACAACACATAAGCTGATGATTCCTGAGAGCCTAACTCCATTAACTTCTCTCCAACATAGGCTCCCAATTCGTAATTATGATAGTTCCGACAAGCACTTAATAGAATACGCCATAAACACATACCATGATCAATGGTGGCTGATTCTATGAACTCTTTGGCTTCATCTAACTTCCCAGCACGGCTCAATACATCAACCATGCAAGCATAATGGTCCACCCTTGGGCCTATGCCAAATTCATTAGACATCATGTTCAAATAAATCCACCCCCTCTCTACTAATCCCATATGGCTGCAAGCAGAGAGAACATTCACAAATGTAATGTAGTCCGGCTTTGCGCCCTCCAATCGCATCTCCTCAAAGAGCTCTAGAGCCTCTGTACCCCTCCCATTTTGTGAAAGCCCAGATATCATTGCATTCCAAGATACTGTATCCCTCATTGGCATCCTCCTAAATACCATATTCCCATCTTCCAAATTCCCACACTTTGCATACATGGTTGAAAGAGCACTTCCAATTGGAACTTCAAGACTGAATCCATACTTGATGGTACGTGCGTGGATTTGCCTTCCTTGTTCAAAAGCACTTAGACTCGAACATGCTTTTAGGACACTAGCCATAGTTAGTTCATTGGGCATCATTCCTTCCCTCTGCATTCTGCAATACAAAGTCAAAGAAGCTTCATTCTCTCCATTTTGCACATACCCTCCAATCATAGAAGTCCAAAGAACAATATCAGGTTCTCTTAAATAATCAAACCCCTTACGAGCATCACTAACATTACCACATTTGGCATACATGTCAACCAAAGCTGTCATTATATATATTTGGAATTCGAAGCCCAACTTTAATGAATAGCTATGCACTTGCTTTCCTTCTTCAAGAGCACCGATGTCGCTACAAGCATTGATGACTCCAACAAATGTAAACTCACTTGGCATAACCCCAGAAAAATGCATATGTGAAAACAAGTCCAAAGCCTTTTGAGAATCCCCACTTTGTGCAAAACCAGTTATCATGGCAGACCATGTGATAGAATTCTTATCACCAGACGTTTTGAAAGTTCTAAGTGCATCATCTAAGCTCCCACATTTTGCATACATGGTTACAAGCGCATTTTCAACAGAAACGAAAGATATCAATCCAATTTTCACTGCAAGACAATGAATTTGCTTACCAGTACCAACAAACTCAGGAAGCGCCAAGGCACTAAGAACACCGGTCAAAACAAATTCATTCACCTCTTCCTTCACCTCATTTCTACGCCGCATCAATCCAAAAAGTGCCAGTGCATCTCCCACCATCCGTTGCACAGCATACCCAGATATCATAGTAGCCCACGAAACTGAATTCCTCTCAAGCATTCTATCAAACACCTTACGGGCATCCAATACAAGACCCGCTTTACAATACATATTGAGCAGAGAACTCCCGACAAACACATCATAAAAGCTGTCAGCTTTGATTGCAAGTGCATGAGCTTGCCGGCCGCCAAAGACGTCCGGCGACGCATACGAAGCTGCGGTGAAAACTCCAGCAAAAGTGTGCGCATTTGGGAAGGCGTTCTCAGCCCGCATGCGTTGAAAATGCTCCATGACACGGGAGGAGCCGTTTTGTCCTTGCTGAGAGTAGCCATTGATGAGAGAGTTCCATGAGACGACGTCCTTGTCGGGTATGGCCTCGAAGACGAGCTTGGCTTTGGGCAAGTCTCCGCATTTGGCATAGAGGTTGACGAGGCTGTTGGCAATGTAGACGCAGAAGGAGGGACCGGTTTTGATGATCTGAGCGTGGAGAGCTTTGCCCTTTTGGAGGTCCTTTTGACGACTGTATTGGATGAGTGTGGTGAACAAGGAACGGTACTGAGATGGAAGCGAAGAAAGACTCATCAACAGACACAGCTATAATCAAATGCCGTCCCTCTTCCTTTTCTAGTTCTCTCACGCACTCTCTCTCTCACTCACTCTCTCTCTCTTCCCATAATTGAACAGACAGAGCAACTGCTTCAAACACTTAGCATAATGGCGCAAACCCCATTCTTACGTTTGCTAAATTATGCGGTCCCTCTCCTCAAAGTTGGTAATTTTGACAACCAGAAGCAAATAACTCGAACAGCTCAAACAGTTGGTAAGTATGCTGTCACTTAAGGGGTTGGGTGTATTGAATTAGGATTTTAGAGACTTTAAAAAGATTTTAAAAATTCGGTTGTATTTAATTTGGATTCATATGAATTTTAAAAGAGTTTCTACAAGTTTGAGTGTATTTAATTCAGGCTTGTATTAACTTTTAAAAGAGTTTCTACAAGTTTGAGTGTATACAAATATGGATGTATTCAATTAGGATTATAAAAAAGTTCAATAAAATCTAGGTGTATTTTAAACTTCATATATTTGGAAGAATTTCGTTGAGTGATAAATTTTGGTAGGTTTTAAGGTGAGAAGCATAAATAACAAAGACAATAATAAATCCAATCTCCCCCCAAAGATTTCATCACACGCTAGTTTTTCTCTGTACATATGCCATAGCTTTTCTCTCTGCAGAAGACGAACAGTTTCCTCCATCTGTGAAGGTACGCTCCCTATCTTTTCTTGATCAATACCTCGTTGGGTTTTCTTTTTCCATGATTTTTCTTCATCATATATTTTTCTTGTTATTATGGTATAGTTTGGGGTAACAAGTTTTACTTGTTATTAGGGTTTAGCTTGGGGTTAGGGTTTATGCTTGTTTTTCTTCTCAAATATCAATATACAGATTTATAAGAATAGTTAACAGGTATCCAATAGTGAGTTGGGCTTGTTTTGATAGTGAGTTGTAGATTTTACTTTCCCTTCAACTAATTAAGGTATCCGATAGTGAATAGTTAACGGGTAAAATGTTAATTGAACAAATATAATTATCTTTCCAAAATTCAAAGCAAACTTTTTTCCTTGAGTAAGAAAAGGAAACTTGGCATTGTTTTGATAATTATCTTTCAACATTTGTAGTGTTTTATGGGTTTTGTATATTTTTATGTTTTATTTGTGATTGATATGATAAAATTCATAGCTGCACTAATCAAATGGAATCTGAAAATGCACAATAAATGGAAAAGGGAAGAGCAAACAAGATTATAACGCTTGGAGTGTGGAAGAGAGTAGAATGTTGTTGCAACTCATGATGGATTGCGTGGATGGCGTGATTCTAATGGAATGCTAAACGAGGCAACTGTAGAAACCAAAATACTCCCCAAGATTAATGAAAAACTTAAGGGTCATTCGTTAACGTTTTCAAGGCCCCGTTTTCATTTTCTGTTTTTATTTTCTACCTAAAATGCATTCGGTATGTCGATTTTATTTTCATTATTTTATTTTGCTACACCAGGATATATAAATTTTATGATAAAACCATCATATATTACTTAATTTCAAATTTATTTTAAACTAAAGATAATATTATTTTATTATCTAGGTTTTTCTAAAATTAGAATTTTATTATTATTTTAATTATACATTATTATTCTCAAAGTATACATTTTCCAATGTTTGTAATAATTTTAGCCTTTAAAATATCAAAATTTAAAATAAATAAAAAAATTTAGAACAGAAATTAGCAAAAAATATACGTGAAAAATAACTCACAAATTATTATTCTCAAATTGTCCTACCAAACACGTTTTCACTATTTTTATTTTCTGAATATGTTTTCCAATTAATCTACCAAATGCATTTTCGAATCCTGAAAATGCAAATTTGTTTTCTTGTTTTCATTCTCATTAAAAATTCTCCGAAAATGTTACCGAACGGGCCCTTAGGTATCACAAAACCTATTCTCAATACCAGAGTCGGTTGAAATACTTTAAAAGAGAATATCAAAATATTCACAGCTTATCCGTCACAGCTCTGGGTTTGGGTGGGAACCAACCACAAAGAAATTCATTGCTCCTGAAGAAGTTTGGAAAGACTACTTTAAGGTTACGTTATTAAATTTTCTTTAAATAATTATGTTTAATAACTTGAATACATAATTCTGTTAAATTATTATTATTTTATTGTTTTTGTTATAGTCCCACCCAACACAAGTATTCAAACAAAAACTTGTGAGGGCTATGAAGATTTTTAAATTGTAATTAAGAACGTAATTGCTATTGGAAGAAACTCATTAGGATTGGGTGATGATACTGATGCAAGAACTTTTAGGGTGGAAGATAGACATGTTGGAATAGAGGACTTTGTTGGCCTTTATACCAAATCATAATGAACCACCACACCATGATCCACCACTCGGACATTCTTCTTCATCCTTACCTTTTCAGAATATTAATTGGGAAGGTCCCTCAAAAAGCTCAAGCCAGATAAACCAACTAGAATAGATTTGGAAGGAAATGCTATCTCAAATGAGACCACCCAATAAGCTATGGGAAGAATTAGCCTTAGCATTGATTCAATTGCCACTGAATTTCGAGGAGTCCATAACCTATTGGCATGAAGGGAGAAAGAGAGAGAGTAGCAGAGTTATATGTGGGATGCCACGAAGGAGACCCCAAATTTGGATGAACGTGCTCGTTATAAAGCGCTTTCTTTGTGGAATACTAACACAAAAAAGGATGTATTTTTGAAAATAACCCTTGAGGAGCACTCAAATTGGCTATCCTACAATTTGGAATGATTGGTTTTTTTGAGAGTTTTTGGGAATGACTGGTTTGTTTGGAATGTGTAAGTGTATGCATTTTGGAATTTTCTTTTGGCTTCCCTTGACAATTTTTTAATAGGACAATCATTGTAATTTCTCAAGCTCTAAGTTTAGATTAAGAATTACTTCTCTAGGTGTTCTTATCTGGCTACATTCTGATGGACAACAATGTGTTTGACAAAGGTAAATTATGCATAGCAATACATTGCATTCACTAAATTTCTGAAGATTATGACGAGTCATCCTCCCTTCGTATGACTAGTCATCCTTCCTTTGTATGACTAGTCAACCTTTGCAGCAGTAGGATTTCGAGCTCACTGTTTCCAGCTGGATCCTATCCATCCATTTTGTCCTATTCTACAAATTTCTCAGTTGTCACGTGTCTATTCTGACCTAGGAATTTTTGGGTAAAAACCCAAGAATTACTCATTTGGCAGCCGTCACTTTTGATGGGAAGTTTTAAAAAGGTTTCTTCCATCATTTTGCTTCTTCTTCCTTAAGATAAGACCACCATTTCTTCTGTGAGTTTTTTTAAATTGATTTTCGAAAACTGCTTTTGAAATATGAAATCTGCATCCTAGGACCAGTGACATCTATGCAAGCAGGCTTTCTTATTAACATGGAGACCAAGTTAACGTGCCCATCATATCATTTTCTGCAACAAGCCCTTCTCTTTATTCACTTGGGGGCTCCTACTTTTTTCAGTTTGCACAGAATGACTCATCCCAAGTGAAATCCTTAAGCGCTTTTGTAAAAGCTTTTGGATGGCGGCAACTTATGCCTGTCTACATAGATAATGAGTTTGGGGAGGGAGTCATACCATTTTTAACTGATTCCCTGGAAGAGGTTGATGCCCGTGTCCCCTACCGGAGTGCCATTTCCCCGTCAGCCACTGATGGCCAAATTCTTGAAGAGCTTTACAATTTAATGACAATGCAAACTAGAGTCTTCATTGTCCACGTGAGGACGGATCTATCATCCAAGTTATTTGCAAAGGCTAGAGAGATTGGAATGATGACCGAAGGCTATGTTTGGCTCACTACTAATGGGATACCTAATGCATTAGGGTTATCTAAATTTTTCAGTCATCAGTTCCATGCAAGGTGTTTTGGTATACAAACTTATGTTCCACAAACAGTAAAGCTTGAAGAATTCATGCCATGGTGGAAACAACAATTCCAACAAGACAATCCAACCATCATTGATGCTTCAATTGATGTTTTTGGACTTTGGGCTTATGATTCTGCTTTTGCACTAGCCATCGCAATTGAAGAAGTTGGAACTGCAACCTTTGGCTTCCAAAAGACAAATGCTTCCTTCAACTCAGTAGTTCTTGAAAGTTTTGAGGTCATCTCTAGGTCCAGAATTTTGCCAAGCCTTGTCAACCACTAGATTTGAAGGCATTGCTGGAGATTTCAGCCTTGTTGATGGACAACTTCAATCATCAAATTTTGAGATATTTAATATAAATGGTGGTGGAGCAAGAGAAATTGGATTTTGGACACCACAGAATAGACGGGTGAAAAAATTGGGTTCATCAACAAACTCAAGCATATTTTTAACTCCTAGGCGCAAACTTGGACTTGGACCCATTATATGGCCAGGAGATTCTCTCTCTGTTCCCAAGGGATGGGAGAACCCAACAAACGGCAAAAAGTTGAGAGTAGGAGTTCCTGTGAAGGATGGTTTTACGGAGTTGGATAAGGTAATGAAGGATCCTAGCACTAACATGACATATGTGACTGGGTTCGGTATAGATGTTTTTAAGGCTGCAGTGGAAATGTTACCGTATGCTCTACCTTATGAGTTCATTCCCTTTGCAAAGTCTGATAGAACCAGTGGTGGCACTTACAATGATTTGGTCTACCAAATATATCTTAGGGTAAAATACTTTGTTTTTCATTATGGACTTCATCCACATATGTCATTTTCTGATTTAACTTTTGATTCAGTTTCTTAATTTGAATGCTGAAAATGATTAACATGTATGTTAAATTAATTTACTGCAGAACTTTGATGCTGTGGTGGGAGATACAACAATTAGAGGAAATAGGTCATTGTGTGTAGACTTTACCATGCCATAGACAGAATCTGGTGTAGTAATGGTTGTGCCAGTCATAGACATGAGAAACCAAAATGCATGGGTTTTCTTGAAGCCTTCGACATGGGACCTTTGGCTAACAACTTGTTGTTTCTTCTTCTTTATTGGTTTTGTGGTTTGGATTCTGGAGCATCGAATCAATGAAGACTTTCATGGCACTCCATCACATCAAGTTGGCACCAGTGTCTGGTTCTCCTTCTCAACCATGGTTTTTACACAGTGTAATTCTCCTTCTCGAGCCATGTTCAAGATGTTCAACAAGAAAGAACTCAGCTCTCGTATGTTTAAGAGCCCTCAACAGAGAGATGGCATCGCTGGTCACCTTTGCTGTGCAGACCCCCCAAGTTGGTGCAGGTAATTTCCATGTAGAGCCCTTTATTGAGCTTTAATATTATAATCAATTAACAATATATATGTGTGTGGAGAAAAAATTTGGTTGCAACAAGAATAGCGAACAAGTATTATCCCCGTTGCATGAAAAGTCTTTCTTGTGTGTGTGGGACTTCTTGACATGTTATATACAACGCCCTCACTGTAGAATTCTTGTAGTGCATGCTTTTAACAAATGCCAAATTGAGGAAACTGGGCCATTTACCGAGTCCACCACCTCCTCCAAAGGGAGGTCGCCCAATTCAGCAACTGCCACCTCCAAATGAGTAGTAGCTAGGCTATAGATTAATCTTGTATTATCAACTCATGTTAATTTAATCCAAGTTTTTAATCGAAGTGTGAGAGTTTCGGCTTTCCCTTGGCTGCCTCAATTCATATTTGTTCCATCCTTGAAACTTTGTTAGTCTTTTTGGGATTATATGGTGATGAGCAAGACAACACCATTGTATAGAAAGAAATTTCAAATAAATTTAATAATGTCAACGCCCTCTATATGAAGATTTTTTTTTTTTTTTTTTGTGAATAAATTTTTTTTAGAAAAATAATGAAAACCCTTTGTGGCTTTTATTTTTTGTTTTTTATTTTTCATAAAAAACAGGTGGACAAAAGCCCTATAAAACAGACCCAAAATCATAATGACGAGTTACATACAAAAATCATATAAAATACAAGGTCCTTCAAATAACAAAACAAACAAAAAATATAGAACACGAGGCCCAAACAAATCGCCCATTAAGAAACATTAGAACAAAAAAAAAAAAGACGGAATTGGCTCGTTACCCAAAGCCCAATTTTTCTTTCTCCTTTCTCCTTTCCTCTGTAGAACTTTTCTTCATATGGAAAAGTCATTTTGGTCATGTATATTTTCTTTATATATAGTTTAACAATTTGTTTCAGTAGTGTTATGGTACAAGTTCTTCATCTTGTGTGTATTTGACCTTCTTATTTATCCACTGATTAAACCTCACAAAACAAGGGGTACAAGCAAAAATGCATAAATGAATAAGGGGGTACGAGCAAAAATGCTTAAGGAAGAAATATACCAAACCTTAAGATTTGGGGCCAGGTGCAAATTTTCCACCTAGCTTGGGCCGAAGATTGAGTTTTTGATACTTGTTATAGTCTTTTCTATTTTCTTTTTGGGGTTCATTGTTCTTTGCCTTTTCTTTTTTGGTTAATTGAATTATGTTAATTCCATATGGCAACAATTCATTCCACTTTTCATTTTCTAATTGATTTTATAAAAAATTTAACACACTAAGAAGCAATTACATGACTAGTTTTGTATAATATGCCATTCTAATAAATATTAAGGGGAAAAAAAGCCCAAGAAAAATAATCAAAACCCATTTTGCTTTTCTTTTAATATACCAAGACACGTTTTTATTCAATTATTTTGTACAAATATGTGTATAGTAAATGACTATATAACCCTCCCCAATACTGTTTATCTTCTCTTTCGCTACTTTTTCATACCATCAGACCCAGTTTGCCTAGAAATCAACTTTTCCCATAATCCAAATGCCTAAGAGGGCCTTTTTTGGTGTGGCACCACCGTCACAAACCAGCGGTCTACAGTGCCCTCGTTGTGCCTCCAAATTTACCAAATTTTCCTATTATAACAACAAAAATCTTGAGCAACCAAGGTACTTCTGCAATTCTTGCAACCAGAGCTGGACTGTCGGCGGCAAAGTCCGCGACATTCTAGCCCATTGTGGCTATGTAAAGAATAAAAGAGATGGAATAATCGTTATGTTATTGATATGCTGTTGTACATAATACTATCCTTTATATACTAGGTTTACAATCTCCTATTCTAGCATAATTCCTAATTAATGCTACAATCTGGGTTTGACCCATAAGCCTTGGGGTCTAACATAGGAAAGACAATTACAATATTTACAATCCTTCAATTACAAGATTTGATTTCCAACACTCCCCCTCAGGTTGGAAAGTGAATGTTGTGAAGTCCCAACTTGCGACTTAAGTACATATTGTGAAAAACTAGATTTGCAGCTATACGTAGTGCAGCTTGATTGTCGCAATGCAAAAGTGTAGGATCCTTTTTTGTAACTCCTAAGTCTCGCAATATATGGCGCAACCATGTAATCTCAACGCATGTGATTGCCATGGGCCTGTACTCTACTTCTGCAAATGATCGAGCAACAATTGACTGTTTTTTTTATTTCCATGAGACGAGAATTTCTTAGAAAAACGCAATAACCTGTTGTTGATCTCCTTGATCTCCTTGTTGTTGGACAACCTGCATGATCTAAATTGCAATAAGCTCTCAACTGAAGGTTGTTCATAGCCGAGAAAAACAAACCTTGACCAAGTGTGCCTTTAATGAATCTTAAAACACAAAGTGCTCCATATGTGGTTTTTTGGGTTGGTGCATGAACTGACTCAAAATTTGAACAGAATAAACAATGTCTGGCCTTGTGACAGTAAGATAAATTACTCTTCCTACCAACCTCCTATATCTCATCGGATCGTTGAGAAGATCACCATTCGTGGGTTTTAATTTCACATTTTGCTCCCTTGGGAATTTTTCTGGTCGTGCACCTGTCAAGCCTGCATCTTATAAAATGTCTAAGGAATATTTCCTTTGTGACATAAAAAGACCTTTCTTAGATCGGGAAAATTCAATGCCTAAAAAATACTTCAAGACACCAAGGTCCGTGACGCGAAACTGTTTGAGAAGGAAAGATTTAAGACGTTCCATTTCTTGACGATTATTGCCTGTAATGAGAATATCATCAACATAAATGAACACACCTGTAAAATAATCTCCATTAACCCTGGTAAAAAGAGAATAATCAGCCATAGATTATTGGAAGCCCGCTTTTTGAATAGCATGGGAAAATTTGGAGAACCAATTACGAGATGCCTGTTTAAGCCCATAAAGAGACTTATTCTGCTGACACACTAGATTCTCCCCTATCGGCAAAGACCGGGACAAGGGACCATATAGACCTCCTCCTATAAGTCACTATGGAGAAAGGCATTCTGAACATCAAGTTGGTGAATAAACCAATTACGAGCAGTAGCAACAGATAAAGGGCAGCGGAGAGTAGTAATCTTGGCAATAGGGGAGAAAGTCTAACTGTAATCAACACCCTCAATTTGTGTGTAGCCTTTGGCGACGAGGCAAGCCTTAGAATGCTCGAAGGAGCCATCTGAATTGCATTTAATTTTATAAACCTATTTGCAGCCAATAGGTTTGTGACCAGGCGGTAAAGGAACAAGCGTCCAAGTACGATTGAGTTGCAAAGCATCTAACTCAGCTTTCATGGCAAGTTGCCAATGAGGGTCAGAAGCAGCTTGAGCATAATTGGTAGGCTCACAGGTTCCTGAAACGTTAGCAAGAAAAACATGATGCGAAGGAGAAAGACGATGATAGGAAATAAAATTAGATAAAGGATGACTAGTACCTGAAGAAGGAGTTGGCCCCGAGGAGGATGACAAGTCAGGGGAGGTAGAAGAGAAGCCCATAAAATAATCATTTTGCCAACGCGGTGGGTGCGTTGAACGAGTGGAGTGTCATGGAGGTGGTAGGTTATGGGCATCAAGCGGATAAGGAGGAATTGGGTTAGCAGTAAATAGGGGGACTGCATCTGTGGGCACAGTAGGGTTGGGAGTAAAAGGAGGCCCAACACAAGCTGGAGACGAGGGGGACAGTGGGCTAAACACGGGCCCAATATCTAAAGGAGGGAGACTAGATGTTGGAATGGGAGAACCAGGTGGTGGAGTGGGTCCAAGAAGGTGGGTTTGTAGAAGTGGAGTGGGATCGAGTAGATGGCTTTGTGTAGGTGTAGTGGGATCACGTAGATGGATTTGTGCAGGTGTAGGTGATGGAGTGGGACTAGGTGGGGAAAAAAATGTATCATTTGGAGATGGTACAGGTAAAACCAATTGGGTAAGAGAGCTGGGTGGGGTGTTTTGGTGAGATTGAAAAGGAAAAATATTTTCAAAAAATCTAATGTCTCGACTCACAAAAAAAATGTTTGGTGTCAATATCATAAAGCTTGTAACCTTTTTGCCCTGTAGGATAACCTGAAAAAATACAACGCTATGCGTGAGGGTCAAATTTGTTATGGACGTTGGTGGCGTAACACAAGCAGCCAAAAACACGAAGGTGATCAAGATGTGGTAAGTTGTGATAAAGCAATTCAAAAGGGGATTTATCAAACAATAAGGGTGTGGCTAAACGATTATTAAATACACAGCAGTCAAAATACAGTCACCCCAAAAAGACAAGGAAAAATGCAATTGAAAGCTCAAAGCACGGGCAACGTTAAGGATGTGCCGGTGTTTACGTTCAACTACACCATTTTGTTGAGGTGTATAAACATAGGAGCATTGAAATTCAACCCTATGGGAGACCAAAAAAAAATCCTTTAAAGAAAGAAATTCATACCCATTATCTGTACGAAGGGTTTTGATAGTGGCATTAAATTGATTTTTTTACCAAGGGAAAAAATAATTTAAGCAAGGTATGTGTTTCAGATTTAAGTGACATAAAAAACACCCAAGTGCATCAGGTAAAATCATCCACAATGGTAAGAAAGTAACGAGCACTATTATGTGGCTGAACACCGTGTGGACCCCAAATATCACAATGTAACAATTCAAATGGTGAAGAAGTTGATGTTCTACTTAAGGAAAAGGGAATCCGAGTTTGTTTGGCCATAGGACAAACAGTGCAAGAATGATCAAATGAAGAAGATATAAAGGGAAAATATTCAGATAACAACTGATGGTGAGCAGAGGAAGGATGTCCAAGAAGATGATGGCATATGGTGGATGTGTGCTTGATATGACAAGAGACAGATGCTTTGGTCAACGACAACGTATAATATAGGCCTCCATTTTGCTTACCTGAACCAATCATCTTCCTCGTAGCCAAGTCCTGAATAACACAAAAATCAGGAAAGAGAATTATACAACAATGAAGAGATTTGGTGAGTTTGCTAGAAAACATTAAATTTCAACGAAAAGTAGGGACATGAAGAACATGTTCTAGGGTGATATCTTTATTAAAAAGAATTGTTCTTGTGAAATCAATAGGAACAGATGAACATGTGGGTAAATTGACGGAAGGTATAGAAGAGGAATTGCTATGAATAAAATGGGAAGAGTCGGATGTGATGTGATCTTTTGCTCCACTGTCAAGAATCTAAGAGTTAGTAAAAATAGAATTAACAAACGAAGTGTGGGAAGTGTGAAATCCACTTGCTGTGTTATAAAAAGAATTTGGGTTTTCAGAGGGAAGTTGGGACAAATTTACCATTGCAGTAGTGACTTGTTTGCATTGTTCCTCTGAAAGGCCAGCAAGGACGTTGAGGATGGGCCCCAAATGAGAGGAATGGACTGTCTGCGAAAGAGCTGTTGGAAGACATGTGTTGATTTGATGTGCTGAAAAATTAGAGCATGTATTGTTGTTGCTTATCACGTGGCTGCTGTGGATGATTCCCAGCAAGGACATTGGAATTGCCCATGGTGAAGACAAGGGAGTGAAACCCTCAAAAGTTTCAAAAGAAAATAAAGATGTAAATCACGAGCCATTGAAGGGGTGCTCTGATATGATGTAAAGAATAAAAGAGATGGAATAATCGTTATGTTATTGATATGCTACTGTACATAATACTATCCTTTATATACTAGGTTCACAATCTCCTATTCTAGAATAATTCCTAATTAAGGCTACAATTTGGGTTTGACCCATAAACCTTGTGATCTAATATAGGAAAGACAATTACAATATTTACAATCCTTCAATTACAAGATTTGATTTCCAACAGGCTATGTCAAGCAAAAGGCACGGAGCTTTATCTCTACCTATCCTTCTCCTTCTCCTTCTCCCTCTCCCTCTCCTTGTCCCACTTTGAGCTCTTCCTCCTCTCTTAGTTGTTTATCTTGGAGTTTTTCTTCCTCCCAAGAATTTCCTCTTCCACTAACTCTATTGGCAGATTTTGGTGACTTAACCTTTCCTCCAACACCAGAGGCTCCATTTCCATTAGCTGATTTAACTTTTCCCCCAGAGGGTTCATTTTGTGATATAACCTTTCCCCCTACAGCTGAGGCTCCAGATCCTAGCATGGCCCCTCTGTGCGAAGACTCAAGTGATGATTTTGAGATTTGGATGTCTAACTTATACAATGGGTGTTTGATCAAGGTCAAACAAAGTAACTTGAACTACTTCTATTTTGGATTCTAGTTTTTCTCTAGAACATATTGCCATTAGTTAGTTTTTTTCTGGATGTCTAACTTACAATGGGTGTTTGATCAAGGTCCAACAAAGTAACTGGTACGACTTCTATTTTGGATTCTAGTTTTTCTCTAGAACATATAGCCATTAGTTAGTTTTTCTCTGAAAGTGACATTACCAAATGAAATTGTATTGATATTTTGCTGAAGCTCTCTTTAATCAAGTTATAAGTTGTAAATTCTTTTCTTAAAGTGTCAAGCACTTTTTTATGTGTTGATGAAGTAGGGGGATAAACCCCAAGAAACCAACAACTACAAGTGTCAAGCACTTTTTCGTTTCCTATCAAAAAAATAGAAACACAAAGTGTACAAGCTTTCGAAGCTTTATCTTCTCTGATAGTTTAATGAAGCAAGTAGCTTTGTAAATTTTAGATTATGTAAAGTGTCAAACACTTTTTTTTTTTGTGGTGATTTGATGAAGTAAGGGGATAAACCCCAACAAACGAACAACTACAAGAGTCGAAGCACTTTTTTAATTTTATTATATTTTTATGAGAATTGGGGGACAAACTCAAAAAAGAAACAACAACTAACTAGTACAGATCAAACGAGGCCTAACAACTCCTAAAAAATCATCCTCCAAAAAAGAGCTAACCCAAGCAGAGGCCTCTTCCAAATAGCTAACCTCTAAATCCAAGTTAAAGCACCAGTTAGCCATACAATCAGCTACAACATTCATTTCTCTGTGAGCAAAATGACAATTGCCAATACGCCTCATAAGAACACAACATCTCTGAATTAACGTAGCAAGAGGATGACAACTCAAAGTACCAATTTGCTAAACAAGGGAAACAACAATTAAAGCATCCATCTTAATAAGAAGATTAGAGAGATACCTTTATTACAAGCCAAATGCAGCCCAAAATATAAGCCCCAAAGCTCAGCCTCAAGGATCTACCCCTTGCCTAATTCATAGCAAAACCACATATCCAATTGCTATTAGCCCCGCGGATCACTCCGCCAGCACCAATACAACTTGAGGTTGCTTTCCTAGAACCATCCACATTTAGTTTAAACATACCTAAACCTTCGGCAAGGGTTGAGCTTTGGCTACTGGAGACAACTCCCAATCCAAGAACGAACACGCTGATCCGTAACTTTGGGATGACACTCCAAGGCTTCTGAAAATCACAAAAGGGGTTGGCTATCAATGCTAGCTCCCAGCTCCAACTCTCTACGAGAACCAAGTAGCTAGACCCCACAAGAACACGGAAGCCAAACTACCTTGCCGAAGGTTAAGACTCAAATATTATCTCCCTTACAAAATCCCAGCCCTTCACAGCCCCACAGCTGGCCCAAATTTGATTCACTAGCCTACGATGGCTGCAAAGGAGGCCGTGCTCTTGCCGAAGGATTGTGTCAAAGATCCAGACTACACCAAAGAAATCATCATGTCAAACATATGAACCAAACTTGCCGAACGGTAGGCACCAGGTAGAGACAATTAAAGGTGTCAAAAAATTTGATCAAGACACCCGGCAAGGGTTGAGTAGAAGAATTGGGATCGCGAGAAATACCAGCTCACCGAAGACCCAGTTCCAATTCCTCAGTGCTCAAGCTTCTTTTCAAACGGCAAGATTCTAGGCACGTCGCGTTCGAACTCTTGTCCAATGCCCCCGAGCCTTGCCAAATTTCACAGAGCTCAGAACCCGGAGGCTCACTCAAACTCCTTCAACCGACCCTTGTCGATCGGCAAATGATGGCCAAAGCTGGAAACATAGTGCAAGGAGAAGGAAATCCCCTCGAGTTGACCTTGTTGAAGCCTCCTCGACTCCTTCCGAATTAACAGCACAGCCCAGCCTATTTGCCGAAGAACACAAGAAGCCTCACAAATATTTCCAAGCAACCCTTGCCGAACGGCAAGGGCTGTGCCGAAGATGGAAGCAGCTCTCGCGACAAAACTCAACGGGTGCCAGGTCCATTGTTGACTCAAAAAACACGCCTAGATCTAGGTCATGTTCCAAACCTGCTGAAGGGAGGGAGGCTTCGAAATTTCCTCTTCACATAAGCTGCCAAACGGCACCCCTCAAAAAAATCTTACCCTTGCCGAACCGTGAGCTGCCTAAAACATCTACAGTTTCCTTCCGCATAGACCTTGCCGAGCGGCAAGTCTTAGATAAAGAAAATCACACTGCCTAGCCCCCACGAAAAACCCCAACTCACTACTTCTCCAACCTTGCTGAAGTTATTAGCAAAGCCCACAAAGGCAAAGGCCCAGCTTTTTTGTCGAAAGCCCGAACTTTGGTCACCATGGTCCCAGCCTCTTCCCATACTCCAAGCCAACTAATGTATGGTACCCTTGCTGAACGGCAAGGGATTCACTCAGGCAAAGTGATGTGCTCATGAGTCTCTCTCATTGTCGAAGCCAAGACCAGGCCCAGCTCCACGTCGACTAGCCCAGCCCACTTGCGGAAACATAAGGCCACAGCCACAAGGCACCAAAAAAAAAAAAAAAAGCTATTATTATTTTTCTCCAAATAATAATAAAAATTGCACACTTGCATTTTTTCCTTCAACACCCTTGGCACCTTTTTGCCTTCAGCACCCCTTGTGCCTAGCCATATCGCCTTGAGACATGCAACCTTTGTGTCGCCTTCAGCACACCAATGCCTAGCCACATCGCTCTGCGACACTCAAGCTTTGTGTTGCCTTTGGCACTCCCGTGCCTAGCCACATTGCCTTGCAACATGCAAGCTTTGTGTTACCTTCGGCATCCCCTTTTGCCTTCGATAACTCCTTGCCTAGCCACATTGCCTTGCAACATGCAAGCTTTGTATAGCCTTTAGTACCCACCTGCCTAGCCACATCTCCTTGCGACATACATGCTTTGTGTCGCCTTCGGTACCCCCGTGCCTAGCCACATCGCCTTACAACATGCAAACTTTGTGTCACCTTCGGCACCTCAGTGCCTAACCACATCGCTCTGCGACACTCAAGCTTTGTGTTGTCTTTGGCACCCTCGTGCCTAGCCACATTGCCTTGCAATATGAAAGCTTTGTGTCGCCTTCAGTACCCAAGTGCCTAAGTACATAGCCTTGCAACATGCAAGTTTTGTGTTGCCTTCGACACCCACGTGCCTAGCCATATCGCCTTGCAACATGCAAGCTTTGTGTCGCCTTCGTGCCTAGACACATTGCTCTACGACACGCAAGCTTTGTGTCGCCTTCAGCACCCACATGCCTAGCCCCATTGCCTTGTGACATGCAAGCTTTATGTCACCTTCGGCATCCCCTTTGTCTTCGGCAGCCCTGTGCCTAAGCACATCGCCTTGCAAACATGCAAGCTTTGTGTCACCTTCGACACCCTTATGCCTAGGTACATTAACTCGCAACATGCAACCTTTGAGCCTTCGGCACCCCGTGCCCTTCAACATTTTATCTTGTGACATGCAAGCTTTGTGCCTTTGGCACCCTCTTGCCAAGCCACATCGTCTTGCGACATGCAAGCTTTGTGTCGCCTTCGGCACCCTCATGCCCAGCCACATCTTGTGTTGCCTTCGGCACCCTCGTGCCTAGCCACTTCACCCTACGACATGCAACTTTGTTCCTTCGGCAACCCTTCAACCTTCGGCACCCTAGTGCCAAGTTTTCTCCCTCTAATGACCTTCTTACTCAGGGACTTAGGGGACTGTGGGTAGTGCATTATACAGCTTGGAAGATGAACTATGGTGTTGCTCGGCCAGTGCACTTAAAATTACAAGTCCCCAATCAAGAAGTACTTTCTTACTCGAGAACTTGGGGGACTACTGTTGGTACTGTAACTGACCGAGCAACTAGCTAGGCTAGATCATCCACGTGCCATGCTTTGAGAGGTCATCACCTTAACCAAAGAAGCATTACCACAAGTCACAACTCTAAACAAAGCAAGAGAAGTCCCACATCGGAAAGCTACAAGAAGTGAAGACTCCCCCTCACCTATAAAAGAAGACTACTGTTTCCTTAGAAAGAGACTGGCTCTTCGGTACTCTATCTTCTGGATCCATCTTTAGACTGGGCTTCTCACTTGTTATTTTATATTTGGGTCTAATCCCCTTGTACAAATGTAAACAAACATGATCATAATGAGAACACCCTTCTCCGTGGACGTAGCCCATTATTTGGGTGAACCACGTATATCTTGTCTTCTATATGTTTATCGCTTGCCCAAATCCTCACACACTTGGTGAAGGTCCTCACCTTCATCCATCATCCATCATCCATCATACCTCATCACTAAGTTGGACTCAACTTTGGCATAACCATTTTGAGCATCAACAATTGGTATAAATTTGGTGTTCTCTTTAATTGATTTTAGTTATTATTTTGATTCATTTATGTAGAATTATGGAAAGATTTTTTAAGAGAAAGTCATCATTGGGTAGTTCGGATAGTGTGGGTAGTTCAAGAACTTCAAGTTCAAGACAAAGTGAGTTAGATGAGGTTTTGGCTAATCTTCAGGCAGACCTGGGACTAAGAATTCGTATGATTGAGTATGATACTAATATTAGAGATGAGGTTCGAAGAGCATATCTATAAAAAGGACCTTGTCAAGCTAGAGGCCATTCTTTCCCACAAAGTAATATCTCAGGAATTAATTGACGCTTCATTCTCCAATGGTTTGATGAATTTGATTCGTTGGAGTATAATGTATCTAAAGATGCTGCATTTTGTCTTTATTGCTATCTCTTTAAATCCAATTTTGAACAAGTGGGTAGTGAAGCCTTCACTGGAGTAGGGTTTAAGAATTGGAAGAAAGGGAGAGAAAGAATGAAGGTGCATGTTGGACCGGTTGGTAGTGTTCATAATAAAGCTAGAGAAGCCGCTACAAATTTGATGAATCAAAATACACATATTGAAACGGCTGTGAGCAAACACTCTGAACAAGCTCGTATGGCATATCGAAGATGCTTAATTGCATCAATCAAGTGCACTAAGTTTCTATTGAGACAAGGTCTTTCTTTTCGTGGAAATGATGAAAGTGCCACTTCAAGCAATAGGGGAAATTACTTGGAGCTATTGCAATTCCTTGCAGACAATGATGAGAAAGTTAAAGAAGTTGTGTTGGAAAATGCTCCGGGGAATCTCAAGTTAGTAGCTCCAAAGATTCAAAAAGATATTGTCAATGCATGTGCCGGGGAAACACTTGATGTCATCATGAGTGGTTTAAAAGATAGATTCTTTTCTATATTGGTGGATGAAGCACGTGATATTTCTGTGAAAGAGCAAATGGCTATGGTGTTGCGTTATGTGGATGACAAAGGGCATGTAATTGAAAGGTTTGTGGGGGTTCAACATGTTACCGACACCACTTCAAGTTCACTAAAGGATGCCATTGACCTATTCTTTTCTTCCAATGGTTTGAGCTTTTCCAAGTTACGAGGACAAGGTTATGATGGAGCTAGCAATATGAGAGGTGAGTTGAAAGGCCTTAAAACAAAGATTTTGAGAGAACAACCTTGTGCATACTATGTTCATTGCTTTGCTCATCAACTTCAACTAGCACTTGTTGCCGTAGCAAAGAAGAATATTGATATTGCCTCTTTCTTCACAACCACTAATAGTGTGGTTAACCATGTTGGAGCATCGTATAAGCGGCGTGATGCACTTAGAGCACAACTCCAAGAAGAACTTGTGATAGCTTTTGAAAATGATTGTCTTATAACGGGGTGAGGTTTGCATCAAGAAACAAGTCTCAAACGTGCCGGTGACACACGATGGAGCTCACATTACGGTACCATTATTAGCATCATTTCTATGTTTTCATCTGTGATTCATGTGTTTCAAATGATTATTGATGATAATCCCAATGATAGTGCCGGTGAAGCAAATAAGATTCAAAGGGAAATGCTTACTTTTCAGTTTGTGTTTCACCTATTCTTAATGAAGGCTATATTGGGACTCACAAATGATGTGTCACAAGCATTGCAAAAGAAAGATCAAGAAATTGTGAATGCAATGGCTTTGGTGAAATCATGCAAGGAAAAGCTACATTGGATGAGGAATAATGGGTTTGATGCATTGGTTGAAGAGGTGTCTTCATTTTGTGACAAACATCATATTGATGTTCCTAACATGGATGAGGCCTTCGTACTTCCAAGGAGGTCAAGGCGTAATGCTCCAATAAAGACAAATCGTCATCATTATCGTGTGGAGCTCTTTATTTATATCATTGATGAGCAACTTACGGAGTTAGATGATCGTTTTAATGAGGTAAATACTGAGTTGCTTATTTGTTTGGCATGTTTGAGTCCGAATGATTCATTTGTAGCTTTTGATAAACAAAAGCTACTTTGTCTTGCTCAATTTTATCCTCAAGACTTTTCGGATGGGGATCTTTTGGCACTTGATGATCAACTTGAGCTTTATATTCATTATGTGAGTTCGAGTAGTGATTTCTCTGACTTGCAAGGGATTGGTGATCTTACAAAAAAAATGGTGGAGACAAGGGTGCATCGAGCATTCAATTATGTGTATTTGCTTATTACATTGGCTCTAGTTTTACCGGTTGCTACTGCTTCAGTCGAGAGGGCATTCTCCGTCATGAATATT
>NC_047651.1:4405939-4450713 GCF_902201215.1 Prunus dulcis
AGAAAGTCATCATTGGGTAGTTCGGATAGTGTGGGTAGTTCAAGAACTTCAAGTTCAAGACAAAGTGAGTTAGATGAGGTTTTGGCTAATCTTCAGGCAGACCCGGGACTAGGAATTCGTATGATTGAGTATGATACTAATATTAGAGATGAGGTTCGAAGAGCATATCTACAAAAAGGACCTTGTCAACCTAGAGGTCATTCTTTCCCACAAAGTAATATCTCAGGAATTAATCGACGCTTCATTCCCCAATGGTTTGATGAATTTGATTGGTTGGAGTATAGTGTATCTAAAGATGCTGCATTTTGTCTTTATTGCTATCTCTTTAAATCCAATTTTGAACAAGTGGGTAGTGAATCCTTCACTGGAGCAGGGTTTAAGAATTGGAAGAAAGGGAGAGAAAGAATGAAGGTGCATGTTGGACCAGTTGGTAGTGTTCATAATAAAGCTAGAGAAGCCGCTACAAATTTGATGAATCAAAATACACATATTGAAACGGCTGTGAGCAAACACTCTGAACAAGCTAGTATGGCATATCGAAGATGCTTAATTGCATCAATCAAGTGCACTAAGTTTCTATTGAGACAAGGTCTTTCTTTTCGTGGAAATGATGAAAGTGCCACTTCAAGCAATATAGGAAATTACTTGGAGCTATTGCAATTCCTTGCAGACAATGATGAGAAAGTTAAAGAAGTTGTGTTGGAAAATGCTCCGGGGAATCTCAAGTTAGTAGCTCCAAAGATTCAAAAAGATATTGTCAATGCATGTGCCGGGGAAACACTTGATGTTATCATGAGTGGTTTAAAAGATAGATTCTTTTCTATATTGGTGGATGAAGCACGTGATATTTCTGTGAAAGAGTAAATGGCTATGGTGTTGCATTATGTGGACGACAAAGGGCATGTAATTGAAAGGTTTGTGGGGGTTCAACATGTTACCGACACCACTTCAAGTTCACTAAAGGATGCCATTGACATATTCTTTTCTTCCAATGGTTTGAGCTTTTCCAAGTTACGAGGACAAGGTTATGATGGAGCTAGCAATATGAGAGGTGAGTTGAATGGCCTTAAAACAAAGATTTTGAGAGAACAACCTTGTGCCTACTATGTTCATTGCTTTGCTCATCAACTTCAACTAGCACTTGTTGCCGTAGCAAAGAAGAATATTGATATTGCCTCTTTCTTCACAACCACTAATAGTGTGGTTAACCATGTTGGAGCATCGTGTAAGCGGCTTGATGCACTTAGAGCACAACTCCAAGAAGAACTTGTGATAGCTTTTGAAAATGATTGTCTTATAACGGGGCGAGGTTTGCATCAAGAAACAAGTCTCAAATGTGCCGGTGACACACGATGGAGCTCACATTACGGTACCATTATTAGCATCATTTCTATGTTTTCATCTGTGATTCATGTGCTTCAAATGATTATTGATGATAATCCCAATGATAGTGCCGGTGAAGCAAATAAGATTCAAATGGAAATGCTTACTTTTCAGTTTGTGTTTCACCTATTCTTAATGAAGGCTATATTGGGACTCACAAATGATGTGTCACAAGCATTGCAAAAGAAAGATCAAGAAATTGTGAATGCAATGGCTTTGGTGAAATCATGCAAGGAAAAGCTACATTGGATGAGGAATAATGGGTTTGATGCATTGGTTGAAGAGGTGTCTTCATTTTGTGACAAACATCATATTGATGTTCCTAACATGGATGAGGCCTTCGTACTTCCAAGGAGGTCAAGGCGTAATGCTCCAATAAAGACAAATCGTCATCATTATCGTGTGGAGCTCTTTATTTATATCATTGATGAGCAACTTACGGAGTTAGATGATCGTTTTAATGAGGTAAATACTGAGTTGCTTATTTGTTTGGCATGTTTGAGTCCGAATGATTCATTTGTAGCTTTTGATAAACAAAAGCTACTTTGTCTTGCTCAATTTTATCCTCAAGACTTTTCGGATGGGGATCTTTTGGCACTTGATGATCAACTTGAGCTTTATATTCATTATGTGAGTTCGAGTAGTGATTTCTCTGACTTGCAAGGGATTGGTGATCTTACAAAAAAAATGGTGGAGACAAGGGTGCATCGAGCATTCAATTATGTGTATTTGCTTATTACATTGGCTCTAGTTTTACCGGTTGCTACTGCTTCAGTCGAGAGGGCATTCTCCGTCATGAATATTATCAAAGGTCCACTTCGGAACAAAATGGGAGATCAATGGTTGAGTGATAGCTTGCTTGTTTATGTTGAGAAGGATGTTTTTGATTGTATTGAAAATGAAGCTATAATGCTACGTTTTCAAAATATGAAACCTCGTCGTGGCCAATTGTAATTTGTAATGTTGTTTTTTACATGAACTATGAATAAATGTACTGTAGTTTTATTTTCAATGTTATTTTAATCTTTAAAAAAAATTGAACTTTTACACTATGACCCTACGACATAAAATTCCTGGGTCCGTCCCTGATGATGAGATAGGGGTGGCACGTGTATATTTCTAGGATCATTGAAGTTATGGAGACGAAGTGACATGCCTCGACTCGAGGATGTTGTGTTGTGTATTGCTTTTTTCAAATTGAAACCTATGAATGATAATTTTTTTTTTATAAAAGTATGTGCATGAATGTATGAACTTGTGAGGAAATCGATCCCATCCAAGATCCAAATCCACAGGCCTTTTTTGCCATTATCGTAAGGTGTTTTTGTTTTATCATTTGGGCATCTCTTGGCTTTACCGTAACACTTGGATGCAGGGTTTAGGGTTTCACTCTTGGAGTCTTGGGTTGAGGAGCTTGTGAGAAGAGGAATTAAAGAATGTCTTTTCCTACAAAGGTGATCATTCTTGGCTTATTCAAGAAATAGTCATCAAGGGTAAAATTCTATGTTTTTCCCTATTTTCTATTTTGTGCCCAAAGTTTATAGATCAAAAGATACTTGGGTTAAAATGAAAAAGACTTAGTTCAACTAGAATAAGCAAAATTAATCCACCATTATGAATGTTTTTGCAATGTATGTTGTGGCTAAATTCATTTCCAATAAACATAAATCATACTTATTTAGTCTAAATATCATACACGTATCATCATAACTCTCCTTTGGGATATATTATGACAATACCAATAATTAACAATTATGGTGCATATATTTTACATTATTGGTAAATGTATATTCCCAGTTAGAAAAGCTTTGTTACTTTTGGATATCCAAAAACAAATCTAAATAAGACATATACAAGTTACCTCATTTATATCACCCATTATATGAATAGTGGATCTACCTTTGGGTGATCCATATCTCTTATGAATTTGATGAAAATAAATATACTCACAACGTTGAGACCTTGGAAACATTATAAGGTTAAACTTCATTATATGCATCTGTAAATCACAAGTAATTGATTAATTATCATTTAATTTGAAATTCATGGAACGTTCTAGCTTGGCCATTTTGATGATTAACAAACCATTCATAATATGAATGTCAAATTAAATTGATAAGAACTGTAATAGTTAATCGATTACATAAGATTAATTGATACGCTTTAATGATTAATCAATTATTAGATTAACTGATATAAATATATGACCTCTTTCTTCTTCTTTTTTTTTTTGGTTACAAAAATATATCACCTCTTTAAAACAGTAGTGGGCAATAGAACTTTAGATTGTCTCCCCTCATAAGATAAAGTACAATAACAATGAAAAAATATACACTTACTTTTTTTCTGTTTTTTTTTTTTTTTTGGTAACTTTAATTCACTGTACATGTCTACACTATGATCATATGATGAGTTAATAAATAATCATACATTTAACATATAGCAGTTCATTAAGATTCCAAATAATGAATCGGCAATAGTCATTAGCACTCCAATTCATATTAGCAAATGAATTTTGCAAACTCGAAATGATCGTTTCATATGCATACACATAGAAATCGAGAAGGAAAAATTTATCCTCCGCATTCATCTGTATGTGCACTTTAATATAGAAATAAAACAATTTCTATTTCATTCATTATACACATACAAATTAATTCATATTTTTATATGACTTCATTAATGAAAAAACAATACAAAATTTTCGATATATATATGTACAGTCCCGATCTCTTGGACTATAGGAGTCCAAGAGATTTATGGTCAGTCACCGTTGGATGTAAATTCAACGGTTCACTCACTCTTACACTTCTTTTAAGAAACTTTTTTGAACCATTGGATTAATATCCAACAGTGGAAGACCACAATCTCTTAAACTCCTGTGGTCTAAAAAATCGGAATTGTATATATGTATATGCATATCATAGAAACCTTAGGTTAAGCGCATATAAAGCGTTGTGCCTACTGCCTGCAAATATTGCACTTGTAATAGCCACGTGATGTCATTCAAAGCAATGAATATTATATAGTTTCTATGAGTCGACAATAGCTAGTTACAGTGCACATGAACTCATACCATCATGGTTGAAATAAAATAAACCCATAATATCATCACTATTAGTCATAAAAGTAACTCATTCGTTGAGGAAGTCAAATAATATCATATATTAAGCATTCACCCAACGTCAAAACATGCACCAATTATTTGATCAAAGAAATTAAATCGAAATCACAACATATCATGAAAAAACTGTACGGTTCAATTAAATTAAAAGATCAAATCATCCATGACGGAAAATCATGATAGTTCTTAACCATACTTTAATACCACATGTAAACTTAATATTGGGTAAAACTATAAGACTCAATCTATGATCCAAGATCTTGAACTTCATGATTTTCACAATAGCATTAGGTGAAAATTCGATTAGACTTAAATTACATACATACCTTAAATGATTAGTCTTCTACCATCTCAAGATATTTATTTGAGCGATCCGTTTGACAATAAGTGTAGAGGAAATAGGTTTCTCTCTAGCCTTTTTGCATGTTAGAAAACTTTAATGCGTGTTTTCATCAGTGTACACATAAGATGAATATGTGCACTAGGCAGAGAGGACCCGTTTCCTAGTGAAGCCCTTAATCAATTACCACTTATCACAGTAATAAAATAGGAAACTACTTCTCTTTATTTGACCAATATAATTATTCGGAATAATATTTATTGAACCAATTAAACAATTTATTTGCCACATAGGTCACTTCATGTGGGCCACACACACCGACTTCCTAACTTGCAAATCGCCACTGTTGTCTGCTTTAGGTGAAAAACTTCTATGAAACGCGGATATTACTATTTTGCTATTTCTGGAGAATAACACTATGATACACGTGGTAACACTTCCACATAGCATAATTATTGAATGCAAAAAAGCAAAACAATGATATCTCTGTTGTAATTAAGTTTTTGTCATGCTTTAACAATATCGAATGACGGGTCGTTTATCTTCTATGCTTCACGGGACCACATGTTCAAAATCTGGCCGACCTCAGATTTTAATGTTTGGAGTTGGTGAGCAACAAACCTTCCTCCACAAATAGCTATCCAAATTAATTTGGTAACGAAAGGAAAAAATACCTCCCAAAATTAAACAAGTAACACAAGTTAGGTTTGAAGTTTGGGAGACAATATTTCAATTTCAATCGATAATATTTGTCTTAAACGCGTTCGTAATCCATACCACAGCCAATCAAATGCTTTCGTAAGACAATATTTCTCTTTGATTTCAAAGCCTTTCCATATATATATATATATATATATATATATATATTATTATTATTATTATTATTATTATTATTAGTTCTTTAAACCTTGACCATTCGTATATTATCGGGTACGCATGCAACTCTTCTCATAATTCTTTGTTTATATATGATGTAACTGAAGTTAGTGGGTCAGTTATCCGAGCTAAGATTACAAATGATCATGCACGCAGACAAATTTCCATGGTTCAGATAGTAACATTTATAATTTAATGATCATACAATCAATTTTTCTATTTTACATAATCAAATATATAAAGTGTCTGTTGACACCATGTTGACCTCTCCTCCCTCTTAAGCAAATCCCACAAATTAAGGGATAATCTTAATTTGTGGTACCTCACACCAACCAAGGAGTAGCCATGCCACCTCCTATGCATTCTCAATGTCCAAGACCCCAAATCAAAGGGAGCCATGCAAAAGCCTTCTCAATGCCCAAGACCCCAAATTAAGGGGAGTCATGCAAAAGTCCTCACTAGTAAAAAAAATCCCTTGCGCGACGAAAAATTATTCGTCGCTCAAAGTTACTTTGCGCGACGAAACTTGAAATTTCGTCGCTCAAAGTCTTGCGAGACCAAGTTTGGCGCGACGAAAAATAATTCGTCGCGCAAAGCCACTTCGCGCGACAAAATTTTGCGCGACGACAATACATCGTCTTTGCGCGACGACAATACATCGTCGCTCAAAGTCTTGAGCGACCAATTTTGCGCAACGAAAAATAATTCGTCGCTCAAAGTGACTTTGCGCGACGAAAAGTAAACTTCGTCGCGCAAAGTCCTTATAAAAATAAATAAAATAAAAAAATTATTTTTAAAAAAAATTTCCATGACATAATCCAAACATTTTGTCACCTAAACCAATTTATTTTTGTTTTTTATTTTGTATGCATAACACTTAAGAAATTAAACGGTATATATATTTATTAATAACTTTAAATTTATTATTTTAGATCGGATCGGATTTTTATTAGAAAAATATATTCTTGTTGTTCGGATTGGGTTTTTGTTAGAAAATATATATTTTAAATTGATGATCGAATTATTTCATTGTATTCATATCGGGTCAAGGAGTGTAGCAGTAAAAAATCATCAAAATCGGAGTTCAAATAACCGTTAAATCTTGATTTTTCATTATAACCGTCGAAAAGTTTTATCTCCTTACTTGATCTCTGAATGTTTATTTTTTCCGATTTTTGGCGTATATGATCTCGAAGTATAAACAAACAAGTTTGACGGTTGGATCGTTGAAACTAGTTTTTTTGAATGCATATGCCATCAAAACAATATATTCACTAATAATTAAGAGTTTATTTATACTTTCGTTAAATATAACATAAGATTTTGTGGTATCCACTAGTGTAAATATTTTAAATTGAAGATCAAATTCAGTCATTGTATTCATATAGGGTCAAGGAGTGTAGCTGTAAAAAATCATTAAAATCGGAGTTAAAATAACCATTAAATCATGATTTTTCATTTAAAACCATCGAAAAGTTTTGTCCCGTTACTTGATCAATGAATGTTTATTTTTTCCGATTTTTGGCGTATATGATCTCGAAGTATAAACAAACAAGTTTGACGGTTGGATCGTTGAAACTAGTTTTCGTAGAATGTGTATGCCATCAAAACAATATATTCACTAACAATTAAGAGTTTATTTATATTTTAGTTAAATATAACATAAGATTTTGTGGTATCCACTAGTGTAAATATTTTAAATTGAAGATCAAATTCAGTCATTGTATTCATATAGGGTCAAGGAGTGTAGCTGTAAAAAATCATCAAAATCGGAGTTAAAATAGCCGTTAAATCATGATTTTTCATTTATAACCGTCGAAAAGTTTTGTCCCGTTACTTGATCTATGAATGTTTATTTTTTCCGATTTTTGGCGTATATGATCTCGAAGTATAAAAAAACAAGTTTGACGGTTGGATCTTTGAAACTAGTTTCGTAGAATGCATATGCCATCAAAATAATATATTCACTAACAATTAAGAGTTTATTTATACTTTCGTTAAATATAACATAAGATTTTGTGGTATCCACTAGTGCAAATGTTTTAAATTGAAGATCAAATTCAATCATTGTATTCATATAGGGTCAAGGAGTGTAGCTGTAAAAAAAATCATCAAAATCGGAGTTAAAATAACCGTTAAATCGTGATTTTTCATTTATAACTATCGAAAAGTTTTGTCCCGTTACTAGATCTCTGAATGTTTTTTTTTTGTGATTTTTGGGGTATACGATCTTGAAGTATATACAAACAAGTCTTATGGTTAGATCGTTGAAGAGTGTGTGTGTGTGTGTGTGTGTGTGTGTGTCTATATATATATATATATATATATATATATATTTATTAAGTAGCTTTAAATTTATTTATTTTGTACATATAACACTTAAGAAATTGAATAGTATATACATTTATTAACTAGCTTTCACCTTAATTATATTTTAAATCATAAAATAAAATATTTTTATTTTTTATTATTCATAACAATTATTTTTATAAATATTGTGCTACGAACCAATTTTTCGTCTCTCAAAAGTTTGCGCGACCAACACTTCGTCATGAAAAACTCAAAAAATTTAGGCGAGTACCAAAAATGGGACGCGGGTTTTTTAAATTAAAAAAAAAAAAAAACTTTAGACTTTGCGCGACCAATATTTTTTGTCGCACAAAAAATTGGGCGGGTACCAAAAATGGGACACGGGAATTTTTTTATATAATTGTTTTAGACTTTGCGCGACCAATATTCCTATATTCGTCGCGCAAAACTTTGCGAGACTAATATGTTTCGTCGCGCAAAAATTTGGGCGGGTACCAAAAATGGGATGCGGGAATTTTTTTCTATAATTGTTTTAGACTTTGCGCGACCAATATGTATTTTTCGTCGCAGAAAAATTTAAAAATTTTGGCGGGTGCCAAAAATGGGATGCGAGAATTTTTTTTTCAAAAAATAATTTTTTTAGACTTTGCGAGACCAATATTCCTATATTCGTCGCGCAAAACTTTGCGAGACCAATATTTTTCGTCGCGCAAAAATTTGGGAGGATACCAAAAATGGGACGCGGGAATTTTTTTATATAATTGTTTTAGACTTTGCGCGACCAATACGTATTTTTCGTCGCACAAAAATTTAAAAATTTTGGCGGGTACCAAAAATGGGATGCGGGAATTTTTTTTCAAAAAATAATTTTTTTTAGACTTTGAGCGACCAATATTCCATATTCGTTGCGCAAAACTTTGCGAGACCAATATATTTCGTCGCGCAAAACTTTGCGCGACCAACCTTATTTTCATCGTGCAAAGTGATACGATTTTAAAAACCGAAATAACTCCTCCACCATTTTCTCAATTTCTTTCTCTACTCTTACCTCTCCTCTCTCTTTCCCTCTCCCCAAATCCCACCCTTTCTCTCACACTCACTCCTCTCACTTAATCTCTCATCTCTCTCTTCACTATCTCTCACTCTCACTCACTCTCTCATCTATCTTTTCACTATCTCTCACTCTCTCATCTCTCTATCACTATCTTATCTATTTCTCTCACGCTCACTTCTCCCTCTCATTCTCACTCACTCTCAATCTTGCCAAAAGGTATATTCTCTCCAAATTTTAAATTTTTTTCATTAATATGTGTTTTTTGAGTTAGTTTTGAGTTTGTGTGGGGTTTGGGGTTGAGTAAAGGGGAGAGATTGGAGTTTGGGTTGGATTTGTGGTATAACAATTTTAGGGGAGATTATGCATTCTTTTTTTTTGTTGTTGTTGTTATTTGACCATATTTGTTTTTTTTGTAGGTAATCATCGAGACTTTGATGGCTAAAGTTGAGGATTAGGAAGCTATCAAAACATATTATCAACCACTACCACCACAATATGCTTGTATTAGGATTTTATTATTGTACTTTGTTAATTCATGTGTACATTTTGAATATTATATATATATAAATATTTATTGGATAATTTGATCACTATTTTTCATATGTAATTTTATTTTGAATATGTCAATTTAAATTAAAGTAATTAAGAAAAATCTTACAATTAAATTAAATTTAAAAAGTAAAAATTTGAAAAAATTAATATAATTAAATTAATATCAATTTAAATTAAAGTGATTTTAAAAAAAAATCATACAATTAAATTACATTTAAACAGTAAAAATTTGAATAAATTAATATTAAAGAAATAATAAAACAAAAAGTAAAAAATCTTGCGCGACAAAATATTTTGTACCGCAAACTATTAAATTAGTTTATTTTAATTAAAAAAAATTTAAAACACAAAAAATATTTCGTCGCTCAAATATTTGCGCGACGTTAGTATTCGTCGCGCAAAACTCTAAAAATGTGGGCGGGTACCAAAAATGGAACGCGGGAATTTTTTATTTTTTATAAATTTTTTTGAGACTTTGCGCGACCAATGTTTTTTGTCGCACAAAACTTTGCGCGACCAATGTATTTCGTCATGCAAAACTTTGCGCGACGAATTTTTCGTCGCGCAAACCTTTGCGCGACCAATGTGTTTCGTCGCGCAAAGTTTTGCGCGACCAATATTTTTTCGTCTCGCAAAGTCTTTGTTCACGATCTTTGCGCGACGGATTCTGCGCGACGAAGTTTTTGTCGCGTTAAAATTTGTGCTACTACAATGTATTTTGCGCAACGAAATTCTCTTCGTCGCGCAAAGTGTAAAATGTAGTAGTGCCTAGCCATCAATCAACCTTTCTACTCCAACTTGGATTATAAAAGGGAACTCCACCACCTCCAAGCAAGGGAGAATCAGCTGCTACTTCTTCACTTCTCCAAGAGCTGTCCAAAGCTCTCCCAAGCTCTCTATTTCTCTTTTACTAGAGCTCTCAAGCCTCTCTCTCCCCATATCTCTCTCATGGACAATATAATCTCTATATTCAAATACAAATACAAAGCAATAAAATATAGTGGATGTAGCCTCATTATGGTGAACCACTCAAACACTTGTGTTATGCGTGTGATTATGTCTTAATCCGTTATATACAAATTCGTCCTTACAGTATTGATAATGAGGAATTATGTTTATACCCGTTTGTAATATATGAATGAACCACTCCTAAATATGGTATTTACATACAATATGTATAATTTCAACTAAAATACAACATTTTTTATATATGTATTATAACAAGGATATGGATTTACATATATGTATTTTTAATAGGAATATCCACTCATAGGTATATGTATTTACACCTAATTTATAATATTGTAAATCCTCATTTACAAGGATATAGATCCACATTACAAGGAATTGGTAAGTGTGGACCTTGAAGATGTAAATTAGGTCCTTATTTTAGTGAAGATAAGGTTTACAAGATTAATGGTCGATTGTACAAGGTTTCAATAAGTATTACAATCTTTACTTTGTTGGGTATATATTACATACAATCTTCATGTATCAAGAAGTCATTTATTTACCCTTTCTTTTTTGGGCTATAGAGAAAAGATCCGACTTTTAAACATGTATTTTTAGTGTTTGTATCGTGCTTATATCTAAAACTACGGGCTTTTGAACCTCTTAAAAGAAATACCAACTTTTGGTGTGACACCTCTTTACTTTTGCGAAAACCTTTGTTCAAAGAAATGTCCTATACTTTTATTTCAAATTAAGACTAATAAACATTAGGTATCCTTTTTGTGAAATAGATTCAAAAGTTTATTAGAATCATGAAAGAAATTAACCAGAGAAGATTACCCAGTAACAGTCGCATTAATGGCGGATTCATTTTAGGGGCAATTGTCCCCATTGGCTGTGAATGTATGATTATAACTGAATGTCTTTTGAAGAATTGACTTTGGTATTGATATTGCTGGCTATGTAACTTAAGATGTCAATCTATAAACGAAGTTGTAGGTTTTTAACTAAGATTTCCATTAAATTAAGATTTATGTAATTTGTTTTGATGATTTTGTAAGGATGTAATGCCTAGTAGAGTGAGAGTTCAATGGCTCACTAATAACATGATTCTATTTTGAGAAAGACATACCATTAGTTGGAATCAAGATGAAAATAAGGTAACCATCTACTAAACAAAAGTAACCATACAGAAATACAAACTCTCGAAAAATAGAAAAATGAACTTCACGAATCATGAGGAGCCAAAGCAAGCATAATCAAACCAGCATCCTGTAATTGACCACCTATTAATAGAGTATGGAACTTTTTACTACCCTAATCAGGGTAATTTATAAAGTAATGCATAAATGAATAAAGGGTACAAGCAAAAATGCTTAAGGAAGAAATATACCAAACAATACAGATGTTTCAGTCAAGAAGAGTTGCTCATCAGGATTAAATGCTATATTAGTTTGGGCATAGTTGTTTGGGAGAACATCAAACACCTTAAGAGGATCCTTCATCTGGCACAAATCCCAAACCTGGTACACATGTAAATATTAGAAGGGAAACACACAACAGAAAGAAAAAAAAAAAAATTTTCTCTTACTCCGATAATAAACGGCAGTATACTCCTTACTCATGTAATGCATTACCTTCAATGAACCATCAATGCTTCTTGATAGTAATATTTTCTCATCCATAGAAAACTTAAGCTAGTGCTGATCTTCAACTTTCAGTGCCACTAGGTCACTCTCCTGCTGTTGGTTTCTAAACCTTGAACTGTTGGGGAACCATCTTTGAAGTCTGTCTGGTGAAAACCTAATAATTTCAAAACACAACTTTTCATTTAAGAATAATGCATCATTTTGAACAAGAGTGATGACAATAAAGTAAAATGTTACCTATTGCCCTTGAGACAGATATAATGGAAAGGGGAAAAAAAAAAAAAAGCAATTGAGACTTACAGATCCAATTTCTCATATATTGCCCGTCGCACTGAGGAGTTCAAGCCATAGGCTATTGAGTTGAATAGGCCCTATAACAAGTATAAAAGCAATTGAATTTTCATCAGGATAAGCCAAAAATTAGTAAATTGGACAGCATTAACTTACAAACAATGCTCTTGGAATTATAAGAAAGGTGCTTTGAAGTTGGGCTTGAGAAAATATTAGTTATGGGATTAGAAATTTAGCACTGTACTTAAATAATTTTTTAAAAAGTAAAAAATTATATATAGGTAGTCTTATCCGGTCTGATTTTTTTTCAGTTTTTCCCTTCCAGTGAGACCTAGTGTTTCGGTCTCAATGCCTACGCCTAGTATTTGGGTTTTTCGTCCTTTTGGCTGATTGTAACGGAAGAGTTTGAGTTTCTTTGGGGTGGTGATGCTCCTAAATATAGTAAAAGATTCTTCTATATTGCTCTCAACTCGTCCTCCATTCTCCTCAATCTTCTAAGTAACTCATGCAAGATTTATGACAGGACCCAACTTAAATTCTATTTTGGAATCCGAGTCACTGTTCCTTAAGAACAATAAATTGTCGATTTTGCCCTTTACTAAAATTTTCTTTAGGAACAGTAAATTGTCAATTTTGCCCTTTACTAAAATTTTCTTTATGTTCCCTTTTTGCCCCTCTATCTTTGGATGCTAACTCTCCCCACTATTTCCTTTCCACAGAATGATTGTCCGCTTCGAACCAGCTTGGTTGGGTTGGTTGGAGGGCAGCCATAGGATGTAGAAAACTATTTGTTAGATAATTAAATTGGTCATGGTCAAGTGTAGAAAACTATTTGTTAGATAATTAAATTGGTCATGGTCAAGTGCCTCTCAACAGAGAGATCTCCATGAGAGATATCAAATGTAAAACATAAAAATTAAAATGAATAATTTCCCTTTTTAATGTCTTTCCAATGTCATTGACAATGTCATTTTGGATGTTATAACATATTGATTCGTAATATTATGTAACGGTATTTTAGTGTTACACAATAACTTCTTCAAGATAGATAAATTTAAATACGTAAATAATGTCATCTTACCCAATGTATGTCATATACCGTTGTCCCACCTAAATACGTAAATTTGTGATAAGTTGTTTCAGGAAGGAAAAAATAAAAAATAAAATATAAACAGTATCTTTTTATTACAATGTAACGAATCAAAGATCTAACATAATTCGACCCAAACAAAAAAATGAATTAATTCCATCAATCTCAACCAAACCATATGAACCTAAAGCCTTGGCGTCTCATATCATTATAGGAGACACATTAATTCAAGCAGTGCGCTTGAACAAGGCAAAAAGAGTGAGACCACTAGCCCATATCTATTTCTCTTCGACAAAGAAATTCATATCTATGGTCTTCCCAATTCTGGGGTATGCATGTGGATCTTTAACTGAGAGCCGTTGGATTGAAGTTTGAAAGCATCAAAGGGGTACCAAATTCCTATTTACAAACAATCATCTGGTTGCAATTGAAAATAGCAAATATTTTGCTTTTCCAATTATAGCAGTAGCAGCCTCACTAAGTTGTGCGTCTACTGTACACATTATTGCAGAATTAGAGCAATCTTACAGTACCAGTAAATGCCACAGAAGATAACAACTACGTGAGATCATTTGAAAAGGGCAAAAAAAGCACTACGTAAAGGAAAAGAATATAACAACAGTTTTAACTATAGCTTTAAACAATCCTGGTACATTTCTCTGCATAATAGTATCGACCAACGAGCTGAACCCACACCTTCGACACCAAGTTCAATCGAGATTACAACTTGTGGAACTATTGAAACATATAAAACGCCAAGTTTGAACAATTCAAGGTCAATCTAAGTGGCAATGAGAAAGGTAAAAGTACAAAGAATGGCAGAAAGATGACAAAAAACTCAACAGCCAAGGCTGAGTTTACAAATGCTAACAAAAAATATAAACATATAAAACGGAATCAATCCTTGAGGAGCGTCTCCATGGCTTCAAAGAAAAGAGGTGCCGTCTCTGGGCTTGGAGTCTTGATTGCAATCTTGACGCCGGGGTTATTGACGACTGTGGTCAGTTCAATTAAAAATGGTATTCCTCGAGGGATTTTTACAGAGAAATAGAACACATCCTGGTTGGCATGCTTGCGCTTCGCAATGAAGAACGTGTTTGAAGCAGGTAGGCGGTCCAGAGTCGCTTCAACATTACTCACCACAATTCCAGGGAAGTCCCTTGTAATCTCATTTGAATCTGGAAGGGACCTCCATGTCTGCAATGGGGATATAAGCATCAGGTTTTGTTTCCTACAATCAAGACTCTTAGTACAATCAATTTACAGTACCAGAAAATGATCAGAATCTCTGTATCAATAAGTTCTAGACCACTCTACTTTTCCCTTTTTTCAACCCCCTTATATAACCTCTCTGCCAGAACTTTGTTTAAATTCCCACTTTTAACGAACAACCCACTTCTGATGGTTGCGTCCATTGAGACTCCTAGTAATGTTCCTAATGGGATGCTAGATGTCCATTGATGGTATTCTATCATCTCCCAACCTAGCTCCCTTCTATGTTAACAAAACTAGGTATCTTGGAATAATATAGTCAAGCAGTTACAAAAAACCAACAGCGATTATCCGCTTCATTTGGGGTTTTATATCTTAGTAGGACGTGAAGTTCCAGCATTGAAGATGCAAATGGCCTTACACTGAAGTTGAAGGGAAACAGAAGGTGCAAGATGATTTTACCTCAAGAAAGTTTGCACGCGTCATTCTCCCATCCTCAGTAAAGAAGACATGCAATGAGATTTTATCGTTAAAGTACCAGACTGGTTGTTGATTGTTTTTCACAGCAACCTGCAATAGTGAGCTTGGAGGACCTTGAGACATATTTTTTGGTGAATTTTTCAGATTTATTATGATTTTTGGAAGTCAAAATATTGGAAAATAGTAATAAATGGAAGAAAATGACACATGGCAGTGCCTGATGGTTGCGTCGTCAGCTTTTCCAACCGGTGTCAGTATCTCATAACACCACATGTCATTAATGTTTCATTTTTGTGAGTTCATCTTAAAAAAATCATGACAAATCATTAAAAAATCAGAAAAATACACCGAAAATTTCCACATATTCCTTGCGACATTATCTTCGATTATGAAACTCGAAAATCAAAATTTGACTATGAGAAATTTGAAGTAATAATTGGAGGAAGAGTTGTAGTGATAAAGACTAGTGATCTTCAACTTCGAGTTATTGTTAGTATGGAAGCAAACTTGACTTTGTGAAATTATTTGAATTTTTCTCTTAGTCAAAATTATATTTTAAGTCTCAAAAGATGTTGGAAATGTAGCAAGGAGTCCTGGGTATTTTTTGGTGAAATTTTCAGATTTATTATGAATTTATTATGATTTTTGGAAGCCAAAATATTGGAAAATAGTAATAAACGGAAGAAAACGACACATGGCGGCGCCTGATGGGTGCGTCTTCAGCTTTTCCAACCGGTGGCAGTATCTCATAGCGCCATGTGTCATTAATGTTTCATTTTTGTGAGTTTATCTTAAAAAATTCATGAAAAATCATTTAAAAATCAGAAAAATACACCGAAAATTTCTACATATTCCTTGCAACATTATCTTGGACTATGATACTCGAAAATCAAAATTTGACTTTGAAAATTTTGAAGTAATAATTGGAGGAAGAATTGTACTTGTGAAGACTAGTGATCTTCAACTTAGTGCTATTGTTAGTATGGAAGCAAACTTGACTTTGTGAAATTATTTAAATTTTTCTCTTAGTCAAAATTATATTTTAAGTCTCAAAAGATGTTGGAAATGTAGCAAGGAGTCCGCGGTATTTTTTTTGGTGAATGTTTCAGATTTATTATGAATTTATTATGATTTTTGGAAGTCAAAATATTGGAAAATAGTAATAAATGGAAGAAAATGACACATGGCAGCGCTTGATGGGTGCATCATCAGCTTTTCAACCGGTGTCAGTATCTCATAGTGCCACGTGTCATTAATGTTTCATTTTTGTGAGTTTATCTTTAAAAATTCACTAAAAATCATTAAAAGATAAAAAAAATCACCGAAAATTTCTACATATTCCTTGCAACATTATCTTCGACTATGATACTCAAAAATCAAAATTTGACTTTGAAAATTTGAAGTAATAATTGGAGGAAGAGTTGTACTCGTGAAGACTAGTGATCTTCAACTTAGTGTTATTGTCAATATGGAAGCAAATTTGATTTTGTAAAATTATTTGAATTTTTCTCTTAATCAAAATTATATTTGAGGTCTCAAAAGATGTTGGAAATGTGGCAAGGAGTCCGGGATATTTTTCAGATTTATTATGAATTTATTATGATTTTTGGAAGTCAAAATATTGGAAAATAGTAATAAATGGAAGAGAATGACACATGGTAGTGCCTGATGGCTAGGTCATAAGCTTTTCCAACGAGTGTCAGTATCTTGTAGCTCCACATGTCATTAATGTTTCGTTTTTATGAGTTTATCTTAAAAACTTCAAGAAAAATAATTAAAAAAATAAGAAAAATACATCAAAAATTTCTAAAAATTTCTAAAAATTCCTTGTGATGTGATCTTCGACTCTAATGCATGAAAATTGAAAATTGACTTTCGAAGTTTTGAAGTAATAATTAGAGGATGAGTTATAGTGATGAAGACTACTGATCTTCAACTTAGTGTTATTGTTAGTATGGAAGCAAACTTGAGTTTAAGAAATTATTTGAATTTTTCTCTTAGTCAAATTTATATTTTACAACTGAAAAGATGAAGAAATTGTCGCAAGAAGTTTGTGACATTTTTTTGGGTGAATTTTTCAAATTTTTAAAAATTAATTATGATTTTTGGAAGTCAAAACATTGTGAAATAGTAATAAATGGATGAAATGACACATGGCAGTGCCTGATGGCTGGGTCCCCAGCTTTTCCAACGGGTGTCATTATCTCGTAACGCCACATGTCATTATTCTTTCATTTTTGTGAGTTTATCTTGAAAAATTCATGGAAAATCATTTTAAAAAATCAGAAAAATACACCGAAAACTTCTACGAATTCCTTGCAACATTATCCTCGACTCTAATATGTGAAAATCAAATTTGACATTGTGAAATTTGAAGTAATAATTGGAGGAAGAGTTGTAGTAATGAAGACTAATGATTTTCAACTTAGCGTTATAATTAGTTTGGAATCAAACTTGACTTTGTGAAATTTTTTGAATTTTTCTCTTAGTCAAAATTATATTTTAAGTCTCAAATGATGTTGGAAATGTCACAAGGAGTCCGGTGTCCTTTTTAGTGAAATTTTAAATTTATTAGGATGTTTGGAATTCAAAATGCTGAAAAGTAGTAATATTTATTTATTAGGAGTCCGGTCTTAAGCTAATTAAAGGGGTCTTTTTATTTATTTTTACGTGAACCATTGCTTGATGGGCTTAGAGTGTTAGTAAAGTCGGCCCTTGGTGATGAGTAGAGATGACTTTACCTAGCTCTATATAAGCCTAAGACCCTGCTCTCGTAAGATATGTTCTCTAAATCTAATCTCATCATAAAGAAATAGCTGAAACAGTTTCTGAGAGAGAGTAGAAGTCTTGAGTCATTCGTGTCTTTTGCCAGAGTTGCTGCTACTACAATTGAATGAGTTCGGAGACCGTATACTCAAGGAAGATGGCACCAGGTATGTCTTCTATGTATTTTAGGTTGTGTGAAAGATTATGGACACTTACATACAGAAAATCTAACAGTTTTAGTTCATGTACATGAGTTATAGGCAACAATTTTAACATATTTTTGACAACGTATAATAGTATTTTATGTACCTCTTTTATTTTATTATTTGTCTATTTTTGTATCTAGCGTATTGGTAGTCTTCTAATTTATGTTCCTAACTTGTAGATAATCTTCTAATTTATGTTCCTGACTTATAAGTAACAGGATTTATCACTAAGTTTTCTTTTGTTTCAAATAATAACACTATTACATAATTTCATGTGGGTGCTTGAATATAATATGTGGGTCTTTACTTTCATTGATTAAATTGTATTTTATCCATATATTAGGTAAATATTATGAAGGAAATAATTCAAAATTCAAATTCTGAAATTCAATTATAAGGAAATAATGAATTAAATTTATATTTTCAATGTGTTTTCCTTACACTACTACATTTTACACTTTGCGCGACGAAGATAATTTCGTCGCGCAAAATACATTGTAGTCGCACAAATTTTTACGCGACAAAAACTTCGTCGCGCAGAATCCGTCGCGCAAAGATCGTGAAGAAAGACTTTGGGCGACCAAGTTTTTTCATTGGTCGCGCAAAGTGACTTTGCGCGACGAAAAAATATTGGTCGCGAAAAGTAACTTTGCGCGACGAAAAAATATTGGTCGCTCAAAGTAACTTTGCGCGACGAAAAAATATTGGTCGCTCAAAGTAACTTTGCGCGACGAAAAAATATTGGTCCCGCAAAACTTTGCGCGACGAAACACATTGGTCGCGCAAAGGTTTGCGCGACGAAAAATATTGGTCTCGCAAAGTTTTGCGCGACAAAAAACATTGGTCGTGCAAAGTCTCAAAAAAATTTAAAAAATAAAAAATTCCCGCGTTCCATTTTTGGTACCCGCCCACATTTTTAGAGTTTTGCGCGACGAACAATAACGTCGAGCAAATATTTGCGCGACGAAATATTTTTTTGTGTTTTAAATTTTTTTAATTAAAATAAACTAATTTTTACTTTTTATTATTATTTCTTTAATATTAATTTATTCAAAATTTTTACTTTTTAAATATAATTTAATTGTATGATTTTTTTTTAAATCACTTTAATTTAAATTGATATTAATTTAATTCTAGTAATTTTTTCAAATTTTTACTTTTTAAATTTAATTTAATTGTAAGATTTTTCTTAATTACTTTAATTTAAATTGACATATTCAAAATAAAATTACATATGAAAAATAGTGATCAAATTATCCAATAAATATTTATATATATAATATTCAAAATGTACACATGAATTAACAAAGTAAAATCCTAATACAAGCATATTGTGGTGGTAGTGGTGGATAATATGTTTTGATAGCTTCCTAATCCTCAACTTTAGCCATCAAAGTCTCAATGATTACCTACAAAAAAAACAAATATGGTCAAATAACAACAACAAAAAAAAAAAGAATGTATAATCTCCCCTAAAATTGTTATACCACAAATCCAACCCAAACTTCAATCTCTCCCCTTTACTCAACCCCAAACCCCACACAAACTCAAAACTAACTCCAAAAACACATATTAATGAAAAAAAATTTAAAATTTGGAGAGAATATACCTTTTGGCAAGATTGAGAGTGAGTGAGAATGAGAGGGAGAAGTGAGAGAATTAGATAAGATAGTGATAGAGAGATGAGAGAGTGAGAGATAGTGAAAAGATAGATGAGAGAGAGAGTGAGAGTGAGAGATAGTGAAGAGAGAGATGAGAGATTAAGTGAGAGGAGTGAGTGTGAGAGAAAGGGTGGGATTTGGGGAGAGGGAAAAAGAGAGGAGAGGTAAGAGTAGAGAAAGAAATTGAGAAAATGGTGGAGGAGTTATTTCGGTTTTTAAAAACCGTATCACTTTGCGCGACGAAAATACGGTTGGTCACGCAAAGTTTTGCGCGACGAAACATATTGGTCTCGCAAAGTTTTGCGCGACGAATATAGAAATATTGGTCGCGCAAAGTCTAAAAATTATTTTTTGAAAAAAAATTTTCCCGCATCCCATTTTTGGTACCCGCCAAAATTTTTAAATTTTTGTGCGACGAAAAATACATATTGGTCGCGCAAAGTCTAAAACAATTATAAAAAAAATTCCCGCGTCCCATTTTTGGTACCCGCCCAAATTTTTGCGCGACGAAAAATATTGGTCTCGTAAAGTTTTGCACGACGAATATAGGAATATTGGTCGCGCAAAGTCTAAAAAAATTATTTTAAAAAAAAAAAATTCCCGCATCCCATTTTTGGTACCCGCCAAAATTTTTAAATTCTTGTGTGACGAAAAATACATATTGGTCGCGCAAAGTCTAAAACAATTATATAAAAAAATTCCCACGTCCCATTTTTTGGTACCCGCCCAAATTTTTGCGCGACGAAAAATATATATTGGTCGCGCAAAGTTTTGCGCGACGAAACATATTGGTCTCGCAAAGTTTTGCGCGACGAATATAGTAATATTGGTCGCGCAAAGTCTAAAAAAATTATTTTTTAAAAAAAAAATTCCCGCATCCCATTTTTGGTACCCGCCAAAATCTTAAAATTTTTGCCCGAGGAATTGGTAGCGCAAAGTCTAAAACAATTATATAAAAAAATTCCCGTGTCCCATTTTTGGTACCCGCCCAAATTTTTGCGCGAAAAAAAATATTGGTCGCGCAAAGTCTAAAGTTTTTTTTTTTAATTTTAAAAACCCGCGTCCCATTTTTGGTACTCGCCCAAATTTTTTGAGTTTTGCACGACGAACTGTTGGTCGCGCAAACTTTTGAGAGACGAAAAAATTGGTTCGTAGCACAATATTTATAAAAATAATTGTTATGAATAATAAAAAATAAAAATATTTTATTTTATGATTTAAAATATAATTAAGGTGAAAGCTACTTAATAAATGTATATACTATTCAATTTCTTAAGTGTTATATGTACAAAATAAATAAATTTAAAGCTACTTAATAAATAAATATATATATATACACACACACACACACTTCAACGATCTAACCATAAGACTTGTTTGTATATACTTCAAGATCGTATACCCCAAAAATCACAAAAAACAAACATTCAGAGATCTAGTAACGGGACAAAACTTTTCGATAGTTATAAATGAAAAATCACGATTTAACGGTTATTTTACCTCCGATTTTGATGATTTTTTCACAGCTACACTCCTTGACCCTATATGAATACAATGACTGAATTTGATCTTCAATTTAAAACATTTGCACTAGTGGATACCACAAAATGTTATGTTATATTTAACGAAAGTATAAATAAACTCTTAATTGTTAGTGAATATATTGTTTTGATGGCATATGCATTCTACGAAACTAGTTTCAACGATCCAACCGTCAAACTTGTTTTTTTAATCCAACCGTCAAACTTGTTTTTTTATACTTCGAGATCATATACGCCAAAAATCGGAAAAAATAAACATTCATAGATCAAGTAACGGGACAAAACTCTTCGACGGTTATAAATGAAAAATCATGATTTAACGGTTATTTGAACTCCGATTTTGATGATTTTTTACAGCTACACTCCTTGACCCTATATGAATACAATGACTGAATTTGATCTTCAATTTAAAATATTTACACTAGTGGATACCACAAAATCTTATGTTATATTTAACGAAAATATAAATAAACTCTTAATTGTTAGTGAATATATTGTTTTGATGGCATACACATTCTACGAAACTAGTTTCAACGATCCAACCGTCAAACTTGTTTCAACAATCCAACCGTCAAACTTGTTTGTTTATACTTCGAGATCATATACGCCAAAAATCGGAAAAAATAAACATTCATTGATCAAGTAACGGGACAAAACTTTTCGATGGTTATAAATGAAAAATCAAGATTTAATGGTTATTTTAACTCCGATTTTGATGATTTTTTTTACAGCTACACTCCTTGACCCTATATGAATACAATGACTGAATTTGATCTTCAATTTAAAATATTTACACTAGTGGATACCACAAAATCTTATGTTATATTTAACGAAAGTATAAATAAACTCTTAATTGTTAGTGAATATATTGTTTTGATGGCATATGCATTCAAAAAAACTAGTTTCAACGATCCAACCATCAAACTTGTTTGTTTATACTTCGAGATCATATAGCCAGAAATCGAAAAAAATAAACATTCAGAGATCAAGTAAGGGGATAAAACTTTTCGACGGTTATAATGAAAAATCAAGATTTAACGGTTATTTTAACTCCGATTTTGATGATTTTTTTACTGCTACACTCCTTGACCCGATATGAATACAATGAAATAATTCGATCGTCAATTTAAAATATATATTTTCTAACAAAAACCCAATCCGAACAACAAGAATATATTTTTCTAATAAAAATCCGATCCGATCTAAAATAATAAATTTAAAGTTACTTAATAAATATATATACCGTTTAATTTCTTAAGTGTTATGCATACAAAATAAAAAAAAAAAATAAATTGGTTTAGGTGACAAAATGTTTGGATTACGTCATGGAAAAATTTTTTAAAAATAATTTTTTTATTTTATTTATTTTTATAAGGACTTTGCGCGACGAAGTTTACTTTTCGTCGCGCAAAATTGGTCGCGCAATACTTTGAGCGACGATGTATTGTCGTCGCGCAAAAGTTTGTCGCGCGAAGTGACTTTGCGCGACGAATTATTTTTCGTCGCGCAAAATTTGGTCGCGCAAGACTTTGAGCGACGAAGTTTCAAGTTTCGTCGCGCAAAGTGACTTTGCGCGACGAATAGTTTTTCGTCGCGCAAAATTTGGTCGCGCAAGGGATTTTTTTTACTAGTGTTATTTACCTCAAAGAGGAAAATCAACACAACAAAAAAAAAGTAATAAAAATCAAAGGACCTACATCTAAAACAAAAAAACGTGTGGACTAAACCCTATGACAGGTAATCGTTTTGGACCTAAATTGAAGAACCTTTAAAAAAAAAAAAATACAAGCGATATTAGGGGAGAGGTCACATGTCATAATCTCAAGTATATGATAACTACTCTTAACTACTTTAGTTACGAGTCCTTTGTAATATTAGAGACATGTTAAGTTGTTTTTGCTTAGTATGTAGAATTAGAAACAGAGTAAAAAAGGAACAATGCAACAATCATAATGCAGCCCAAAAAATAGGGACAAGGGATGTAGATGCAAATATCTAATTGGTACTTAAAAGCAAAACTTGGAGAAGAAAAGAAAACTGAAAAAGTGATGGTTGTACTAGATTAACGTTACACTTGAAACATATATTGGTGCTTAGTTCCATTTGCACGTGAAACATATAGAGAGATTCACTATTATACCCAATATATGAGTCCATATTTTAAAAAAATAATAATAATAATATATAATGGACTTTAGAAATACATCCAAAGTTCATTTACAACATAACAAAAAGGCTTTTGACTTTTTATGAATTACAAAACTGCCATTGATTTTTTAAAACAAGCCTAACCCTAAAACCTCATTAAAAAAAACATAAAATACTCAATATGACATCAAAGTAATTTAATAATCAAAATTAAATTAAATAGGGACATATGTCATTTTTTGGGTTTGTTTATAAAAATTAAATGGTATAGAGTTTATCTATGTCATTAATACTAAAGAATGAGTATATGACTAAATATCTCAAACATATAAGGCTTCATGGCAGTATTAGTAGTTGAAGCATAAAGACATGGTCTGAAATTAAGACAATGAAGAGAAGAATTAGGAAAATGACAGAGAAGATAAAAGAGATCTTAAGAAAAGTCGTACATGTACTAAACATTTCTTCATCAATTACTATTTGACATGTGTGCTGAAACTATTCTTTTTGCAATGTTGATAAATTATTTTTATATACACGTAAATAATAATTTGTCTCTAATGATAAATGTTATCTTAAATCAATAATTCTAAAATCAATAATTCTTTTGGATTAAATCCTAAAATCAATTTAAAAGTCCCACAAATTGGCCCAAAATAGAAGGCATTTCCAAAATCGTTTCTCCCCTTTTTAATTTAAATTTTAACTGTCTAATTTAGAGCTATCTTGGTACCAGGAATCTTGTGGCTCTAAATCGTAACGTAGTCTGTATCCGACTACATCTTATCCCAATTCCCCCCAAATAAAACCAAGCTACACCTTTTTTTGTCCACACAACTTGCAACTCCTTCGGTTCTCTCCGTTGAAGACACGTGTCATTCAACTCCAAGCATATTAAGCCACGTGTCAAGCAAGCCCAAGCATACCAGCCATGTATATGGCGTGGAAATCTATGCGGGACCCAGGAACGTGAAAGCCTTTACAGCACTCGACATGTGAAATAACCAATTAGACCACGTACCTGGCACCCTGTGACCCTGCAAGGGGCAGAATTAATTAAATAATACAGGGGCATTTGTGGAAATGAAATATTAGATGGTCACGGCAGCCCGAGCGCAATTTTCAACCAAGTAATAAATCTGAATTCTCTCTTGTGGGACCAGATTCGGACACCTGGCTCAATGAGAGGGCAGTTTTAGATGGAGCCCTCCTCAACCACTAATCTCACTCTCCCATTCTCAGCCACAAGAAATCACAGCAACCAGCTCTTCTCTCTCTCTCTCTCTCTCTCTCTCTCTCTCTCTCTCTGCCTCTGTAGCTCTATTTCTATCTTGTTCTCTATCTACAAGTTGCTTTATTTGGAATAATTTTCTTAAAGCAATAAATTATAAAAAAAACCTGACCATCAAAAAACTACGGCCGCCTCATTTGTTGTCCAGCTGAAACACACTGGGCATCTCAAAGACTCCAACTTCAACTTGAACAAAACCCATCAAAGATTTTAGCCTTCTATATTGCATTTCTGCATCTGGGCTGACTTACTTCTCTGAATCAGCAACTGGGTCGTCTTCATTTTCTCAAATAATCCATCACAAGGTAATGTTCTTTCATCAGTTTTGCTTATTTAGTATATGTATGTGTTCAGATGGCTGATGGAGAACATGGTTCTTCTCTTAGTTGTGTAAAGTCTTGTTCTTTATTAGAATTTCTGGGTTTTGATGTCTTGGTTGACCTTGTTATTCACAGCTGTTCTTGTATGTTTGATGATAAAGTTGATTGTATGCTGACTATTTCTTAATTTGATAAAGTTGTGTCGCCAGATGCTGTGGATGTGTATGAAAAGAAATGAAATTCAAACCTTTAAACGGAATTGGAGAATATTTAAGATGTAGTCAGTATTTGAAATCAAAGAGATTAGAGAAGTTAAATGGTTTTATAATCAAATCCTTCCATATCAAATAAAATTATTTGAGTTTTTTTTGTCCTGCTTCTAGTTCACCTTTTTTGTATTTACCAGATCTGGAACAAATTTTGAACTCTTGTTAATTTGGTTATATTTTTTTTATCACCATAATCATCTTCTTCTTCTTCTTCTTCTTTAAGAAGTTGCTGAACTAATCTCGGAAGTAATCTATCCCAAAAAACAACTTTTAGTTTTACAAGGAGGGTCTACTTCTTGAAATATTCCACCACTAGAGCGCAGTAATAACACATCTAGGTCTTTGTTTGATTGCCAAGAAAACTGAGGATTTAGGAGTTAACAAATCAGAGGTTTTGTAGGTAATTTTGTTGCTTTGTTATTTAAAATAACTGCAAATGGCAAATTCCTGTGTAGTGATTAAGTAATCGTACAAGACTTGAAGTATATGACTAGGAGAACCACCATGACGGGGGAATATAGGACTTTTTCCCCTTATTTTGCTTCTTCTGATTTCTTGATGACCAGTCAAAATCTGTAAATATCAGAATTACCTGTTGTCATAATTACTCATTTTATGCTTGTTTATAATATTTCGTTTTTCTTATTTCAGAACAAGTATCATGGAGTGGTATTACGGAAGTGGCATGGACGATGTTGTTGTTCCAAATGATGGAGGATCGGACAGGCTTCCATCTCCGGACAGTTGGTCGAAATGGGGAATCAGTGCTTCCGAATGCTTTCAGCCCACTAATAAATGCTTTTCTATATATCCACAATTCACTAAAGAGCTCAACTATGATGGTAGCAGTTTATTTGATGACATGGAGATGGAAACTTCTGTTAATGAAAAGGATCTATCTAGCAGTTCAAGTGTGTGTGAAGGATTTTCCGAGGACTCTCTTCAGCAGACCACACATTCATTAAATCGAACCAATAATCAGCTTGAAGACCTGGCAGGACTCGAACAAATGGATGACATTTTCTTGTACAAGAGTAACCTCTGGGATTAAGATACTTGATTTAATGCCTGTAGGAAACCATGTAGTTTCTTAACTGCCTTAATTTGTGAAGATCAATTGTGGCATCATAGGGAATCCAATGGAAATTGAATCGCTCCATTGTGTTTTCATGTCATTTCTGCACTAGGTTATCTTGGGGTTGGTGCCATTACAGAAGATGGCATCGGCCGCATGATAGTCAACAGTTGAAAAGCATAATAACAAACTGATTCTATACCCCCATTCTTTGCAACATCCTATTTTGTTTTTGTTCCTATTTTAAAAGAGCCATTCAATATCCATATGATTTCCAATATGCCTAAATTCTATGTGCTTTACTTTAATCAAATGTCACCTCATTTTTGCTTGTGTTTGGTTTCTCATCTTCTGGCTTTTCCTTAATGCAGGAGTTCCTTACTTGATGATCTTCCTGGGGCAGAAAATGTACACAAGTCATTCTATTTTTGTCCTGATTCCAATGGCATGTTGCCCACTGATAATATCTCGACAAGCATGAGTTTGGAATCACAAAGTTTCTCAAGCAGTGCACATAGTGCAGGAAGCTCAAAGTATCTTAAAAATCATGCATTTTCACCAGCGGCGGGTTCAGAGAAGGGGCATGCCACTACTTCACAGTATATTCATTGCAACTCAGAGCAAAAAGCTTGCCCATCAGTAAAGGTGAGATTTTATTTGCATTAAGTTTGAAATTGGCCAGAGGGCATGGTAGCTTCCCTAATTCTTCGCCTGGGACAGCTGTCTTCTGACATGCTTGGGTTACTAGCAGTGTGATTATATGTATATGTTGAAGATAGGTATCTAAATAGCTATTACTTGCGTATTGCTGAGAAGTTTGTTGTACCTGAAAGCCGACCATTTTTGCTTTAACAGGCGATTCATAATGCCATGGGCTCTATGTAGTTTCATGTGAAAGATGGTTTCTATGAGTTATAGGTTTTTTCTAAGTTATCATGTCAACGTATCCATTAGCATTCTGCAAATATCAAGATTTTGTCAATTAAAATTTTAAACTTTTTGTCTTCATTAATTTTTTACTTCTTAAAGCTTTTTTATGTACTTCCTCTCTTCTTCTCTTCTCTAGTCACTCTTTTAACTTTCTCTCTACTCTCTATTCAAGTGAAAAGAAAAACAGAATGTTAAAATCCAGGCTCTCAGTATTGTTTCCTTCTTTTATTTTGAAGAAAAACTTTTACTTGATTTAAATGAAAAATACTTTTCCATTTGCAGAGGGATATGTATGGTCGTTGTATACTTAAATTACGTATCACTGCTCTCTATGTCTGGACTCTTTTGCAAGGCAAGAAAAGGGAAGGGGGCTTTTTTTTCCCCTCCTACTAAATTTTTTTTTTTTTAACAAACAGAGACCCTTGCTGAAAGTTGCCGGCGTCTGTTATTGAAGTTGATTTGTAGTGCTAGTTTCTTGACTTTCATTTACTAACATCTGTAACATTGCTGTAGTAGTAGTTTCCTTGACTTCTTATGTCTTATAGCTTCTTGACTTTCAAGCTTATATCTTATATATGTATTTCTTTTTTATGATACAGGCGGAAAGCGGCTTTGCCCCACCTGAGCAAGGCAGCATGAATGGACTTCTGGGTGAGGAAACATCAGTTGAAGAATCGGTATTGCATGAACTGGAAATGGTGATGACGCAGGTAAACTTAGATCTTGAAAGTAGAATAAAGCGCATGTTGTGAAACATATCCTTCACATTCATTATTGGTTATGGAATCTTACTCTGTTGTTGAATTATCAGTTGAATGAAAAGACACGAATTTGCTTTCGCGATGCCTTATACCGCCTTGCCAACAACTCAAAAGGAAATCTTGCTACACAGAGCCAAGATGGAGACCAAGCGAGTGAAATTGAAGAACCCTCTTCATGGACAGCTCAGGATGAGACTATCAGGTATATTGTGATACTTGCGACATTTACCTTCGGTCTCTTTAGAGTTTGATCCATTTGATGTTAACAATCTCATCATGTTATCATGTATGAAAAATGGCATTGCTGAGTTGTGATTGTCAATTTAAAAGCCCCTGGTTTCACATTGGTGATAGGGTAATTTGTGGTAGATTTTTTGGGTGAAACCTTCATTGCTGACAGTGGTAAAGTTAGCTAAAACTGATAGCCCTGAACTTTTTTATTGCAAGAGTAGCTATGATGTTACTTTTGGCAGGGGAGGATTCTTTTATGCTTTATGTACTTATTACCAAAAGAGTATCTTGTTCTCCAAATTTGAAGTTCTCATCTTTGCCCTTGCATTGCTTTGAAGTACTCCGGGGGCATTCCTACATTAGCTTGTAGTTGCGATATTGACCACACCAAACTGGGCGTTAGGCACTGGTTTGGGCAATGAATCTTATGTGCAATGTGTGTTCTTACTTTGGCTTGCGGTTTAGTTTGTTAATGTTTCTGCTGCGTCCTTGTCCTTCTTGTTGGCACTCAGGATCTCTTGATCAGAAAAATAAATTTCATATTCAGGTCAGGGAGCAATAAAGGTACAGAATCAGAGACAAACACCATTGACAGAGCCATTGCAAACCTCATGTTCAATGAGATGGACTTTAATGTGCAACCTCTTTCTGGAGGAGCACCGTTAGACCCCAAACAAGAAGCCAGTGGAGTGACTGGGCAGCAAACTGACAACACCTATCGGCCACAAATCTCCCATACACATCTCCTCTCATTTGTACCACATGATGCTGAAGTTCCAATACTTGGAGAAAGAAGCATGCATGCTGAAACAGATAATCAAATACACAAAAGTTTCTCTGCATGTAATGCCGGTGGGAAGAGGAAGGCTCCAATGACCGAGTTCGAGTCTACAACTGGGTACTAAACGGCCCTTCAAAGAACGGCTTAATGGCAAATTTTCAGTGGCCAAAGAACTTTCGGAGATATTGCTGTTAGAGCATTCAATTACTTTGCTTGTACATATTATCCCATCTCTAGTTAGCGTGCAATGTTGAAAGATTGCTGCATCCGTTGAGCTCAGTTTTGATCGACATGTGAATGAGTGAATTTAATTATGTAGCTTGTCATAGACATGGAATTACACTTTCCTTAGTGAAAGCAAGCGCTTCTACGTTATAATTTTATAGTTTCAAGACTTGACATGCCGCCTCCAGTTTTACGGTGATCTGTTTGGATTATTTATTTTCATCGTAAATTACATGCGTGTCTCTATCTGTAATTACATGAGAGATGGAACACAGTTATATAAAACTCGATATATGGATACACAGTTGCATACAACTCGATGTTTGGAAGATATTTTTTTTTAACAAGTCAAACAATTTTGGTTTTAAAATCTAGCGTAGTTTCGTAAAGCTCCCTTCATCAAAATTTTCCTCTTGAGATCTCCAGTTTCCCCCTCCAAAATTTAATGTTAAGAAAAAAAAACAAAAAAAACAAAAACCTAGCAACCCCAATCCGAAAACTACCAACCTACCGACGCCACTCGCCGCTGACAACCCACCTCACCCTATCCCCGCCACTCGCCAAACACTACCATCAAAAAATTGTATATTAAATGACGGTTTTAACCCCGAAAAAATAGACATAATAATTTATGGAATTTGACGGAATAACTCAATTAGAACGTGTGTAAGACTTGAATGACCAAAATGATGCCAAAACTAGTTGAAGGACCAAAATAAAACTTTTCAAGAACCATTGCAGTTAAAAATATCTTTTAAGGTAAATTACTCAAATGGTCCTCAAACTTGTATGCGATTTATATTTTGGTCCCTAAATTAAATTATTAGTCCAAATGGTACATAAATTCTATTTTAATCGCCCATTTGATCCAACCGTTACATTCTGTCAATATTGCTGTTAAATATGAGGGCAAATTGGTCATTTCGTACGTTAAAATAAAAAATAATAAAAAATAAAATAAAAACTCAGTAATTGGAATAGGGGAGAAGAAATCGAAGGGAGGGGGGTTGGGTCTCATGATTTTTTCCTCTCTTTTTCTTCAATTATTTTCTAATTTTGTATTTATTTTAACCCTATTTTATTTGTTAATTATGAAAAGTCGTATTTACCCCTAAAATTTGGTTACATTTAACAGAAAATATAACGGTTGGATCAAATGAGCGATTAAAATAGAGTTTATGTACCATTTGGACTAATAATTTAATTTAGGGACGAAAATGTAAATCACGTACAAGTTGGAGGACTATTTGAGTAATTTACCCTATCTTTTATTAAAATAACCGTTTAAGTTAAAACTTGTAGTCAAAATAGCAAGCAGGACATCTTCGAATTTTGTCGACATGGACTTCAGACCGCCACGACATGCTTACAAATTATTCTAAAATCAATTAGAGGACGTTTTCTTCACCTTTATCTTTTCGTTTCTATATAATGGAATTTGCTTACTTCAATTCAAACATTGACTTTCCTGATCTCAAAAGAAAAAAAAAAAGGTTTTTATTTTGTTTGAAGTTCCTCGTATGCCTACCTTCGAGTGATCTCACCCAACTACATTTGGACTAGAGTGGGCTCCAACTCAGTACTGATTTTGTTTGTAGGCTTAGTGGTATAAACCAAATTTAGGTAAAGTAAATAATAGTCTAGCCCTTTATTTAAAATAAGTCCAGCTCTCTGTGTAGAAATAAATCCACTCTTGAAGCATATAGGAAATAGTAAACATGCAATTCATAACCTATATAAATTTGATTAGAAGCAAACATCAGAAATTTTCTTTTAGCCGCTCAAAACGCCATATTTGAACCTTTAGAGCCTAGAAGAAATAGCATATATGTTTTATTTTTGCAACTTGAATTATTAATTAGCATATATGAGTTTTAGTGTTTAGTATTTTTTGTTAGGATATCATGTCACGTGATGATAATAGACTGGCAAAGAGAGGAAAAACTATTTATTCATTCTTAAAAAGAAGTGGTAACGATAACAAGGATACACATTCTACATCTGATGTTGATACTTCAATTCTTGAGGAACTTACTCAACTCAAATCTCAAGTAGTTGAACAATGTGTTTGATTTGATATTTATTTATATTTTGTACTTCTTTGTGTTATATTTGCTAGTAATGTGGCCTTATTTGATTTATAAAATTTTATTTACATTTTTTCTTCAAAAGAAAAAAAAAAAGCTTATCGTATATCTCCTATAAAAAAAAATTAAATTTAGGATATCCCTATAAAAATTCCTGAGTCCGACATTGATCTCACCCCCCATATTTTTCCCCTTGGAACCTCGTGTTTGATAGAAGCCTCTGAGAAACTTGAAGGACATGGGTTGATATTTCTCACTTTTAAAGCATAATATCAATAAATATTCACTTATATTATAACACATTAACCAGTTATACTGCATGACAAAACAAAAACCCACTTGCTTCAACCCTAACTTTGTGTATCTTTGTTTAGTTAGTGTTTGGAATTGTACCGTTATTTTCATGATTCATGTCGTATCTTTGTGTACTATTTTATTATTATTATTAATCAATTTTCAAGTTCAATGGAAAGAATTAAAAGAAAAAACCTAAAAAGACAAAAGAACTCCTTTCAATCTCAGCACACTATGTCTTTTAAATTCCTACAATATGCTTTTCCTTAACTAATTAATTAAAAGATTTTAATATGCACTTGATAGAAAAAGTAACATTAAACAATTGGGAGATTTCTTGTGGCACTCTATAATCCCATTTAAAATCTAAACGTATGAAAAAGAAAATTAAGTAAAATATGTTCACAGTCAATTTGCAAGATCAAAAGTCAACTGGCGTGGACGGCTGGTTAGCTGGAAATATTTTTCAAGTCACTTTTATAAATTGTGTGACAATTTAAAATTAAAGGAGAAATAAAGGGAAATATTGAACATGTTTTGTCAAAATCAAAGTTTTTTTTTCCTCTTACATTTAATTTGTTTAAAGAGAAAAAAAAAAAAAAAAAACAATGCTATTGACCATTTGTTTTACAATTAGCATTAATCGATTGTGCATGTGTTGCATTACTTGTTCCCACTTGATTTACAATCGTTTAGTTCAAATTAAATTTATATATTTAAATGCTAGCGTAAGTTGTTTACATGTGAGTAATTGGTAAATCATGAGTCAGTGATTACTCATAGTCATGGCATAGAAAGATTACAAATACAATAAAATTTTCATGTCACTAAATTAGTGCTTAAAAATGTAAACCAAAGTATAAAAAAAAAAAAATTGGGTTAACGACATAAACCACAAAATTATAAGGCATTTTTCAAGTTCATACACAATTTGTTAGACATTTTTATAGTCAGATTACATTATAAACTGTAGTTAATTTATTTTCATCACGAAACTTTTGCAACCAGTTTAATTCTGTTACTGATACTTCGCTTATTTCTAGCCCCACTACTTCATTTCTAGTAGCAAAAGTTTCCACCCGTCGTTAAATAACAACACTCAATCTCAAGTCCCTCAAGCCATCTCATCCGGTAAGCAAGGCAACAATAAAGCCTCAAGTGGAGCTAAGTAGCTTTGAAAATATTCTAGAATAATGTAGAAGCCAGTAGCTAAAGCTAACTAAAAAGAAGTAAGGAAAAAAAAAAAAAAAAAAAACGAAAGCTGACCACAGCTAGATAAGTATCTATCTTTAGCTAAACCACCAAACTAAAAGCCTAACCATGAGTCACGATAAACAAGGGGAGAAAAAAACATTCCCATATCCTTAATTCCCATTAAATTAGTCAACAGTTCCAACGTGCGCATCACAAACTTAGATTGCTCTTCATATACACCCTCATCCCCACAACCAAGCTCTCACCAAGAAGTCCCAACAAGCATTGCCGGCCTCAGCAATTAAGCCACCCTCCTTTTGCCCCCAAATTTTCATATGGCGGCACCACAGCTACCAACCGCGTCTCAAAACTTTAAACCAACTACGCCGCGGACGGTGCATACACCGTCGCCTATCTCACTCCAACCATCAACCAAAAAAAGCCCATCAAAACCTTCAAAACTCTTCCGGCGTTTTCGTGCAGTTTTCCGGTCATTTCCAATCATATCGCCCTCATGCAAGATCCCCGTTTCTCTCCACGGGAGCCGCATGGGGGAAGGACACACACACATGCACATCCACGGGGGGACGCGGATGACAGGAACCCTATTTGGGTATCGTAAAGCTAGGATTAACCTGGTCATCCAGGAAAGCCCTAGATGCCTTCCCATCCTTGTCCTTGAGCTCGGGATACAAACAGGAAAGCTCCTTCAAGATATGGGAATGGGGCTTGTCCGGATAGCGCTAGAATGCGAGAAGAGGCCCGGGGATAAGACGAAGATCGTGGACGAGCCGATATGGTCGTTGTACTGCAATGGGAAGAAATCAGGGTATGGAGTGAGGAGAGAGGCGACCGAGGATGATCTGAGTGTGATGCAAGTTTTGCATGCAGTGTCCATGGGAGCCGGGGTTTTACCAAATGAAACAGAGTTGCCAGAGGGTGATTTAATGTACATGCGAGCACAGTTCGAACGTGTGGTAGGGTCGAGGGACTCAGAGACATATTACATGATGAATCCTGATGGGAACAATGGGCCTGAGCTCAGTGTGTTCTTCGTCAGGATCTAATTAAGGTCTTAGCTAGGCAAGGGTTAATTAATTATTGTGGCGGGGAAAGAAAATTATATTGGGCTGGATTGAATATTAATGTACCAAGAAAAGAAAATTGTACATGGAAATGGCCTACATTTGTAAAGAAACCCTGAAATCAGAAAAACGTTCTGGCTTTTAGTTGCAATGTCTTCTGTTTTTGTTTTCATCAGGAAAAAAAAAAAAAAAAAGACATACAACATTTTTTTTCCTTATCGATCTTTTTAACATTTAGTAATTTTCATAATTTTTTTTTCCAAACTATCTAGAACCAGAGCTGTTGATTAAGTACAATGCAACTTTCGATTTGTAACTTAATTATATTACGTGTGTGTAAGATGTTTGTAGCTCAAGTGGTTAATTAAGAGGCATTACTCTTACACTCGAAGCTCTATGTTCGGATTTCCTCTTTCATTATCGCTTGTATAAAGAAAAGAACTACACCACGTGTTGTAATATATCTTATATATAAGAGATTTACCAATCTTGGATGATCAATGATCGCAATTGTAAGAAAACCTGGTTTATTCTGCAGCTCCAATCCAATATCCAAAATTCCACATCATTAATTGGCGTGTGATTTTGTTAATTGTGTCTACCACGTTTATAATATCTTTGAATAATCCATTAGAATACCAAGTAACATAGGAGCCCATGGATTTTGGGGGGTTTAACAAGTCAGTCCAGGGAAGTCAAACCGAAAACCATTCCTAAACAAATTAAGGGAGTGCCACTGCACTACTCTAAAAGCTGCGGATAAGTTTGTTTGTTTGTTTTATTTTTTTCATTTTTTTCATCCAAGTCCATACAAATGTAGATATATACAAGGAGGTACATAGGGTTTAAAAGAAAGAAAATAAAGTTCAAATTGTACAATAATTGGTCAACTACACTAATTAGCAAATTAGGAGTAATCCCCTAATTACAACTCATGTCCCTTAAGTTAGTGCATAAATATCATAATGCCAACTTGCTAAGTGAGCTATGAACAACTCGGTTTGAGATAAGTTTATATAGTCAAGAAATTTGCTAACTGATGATCTTCTTAGTTAAAATATGGCAAGTGAATAATATTGTCCTCCAACTTGTCTTTCCACTTGAACATGTTTAGTTTGATCTTATTGAACTGGATTATAGCCGCTTTTGTTATCACAATGTAAGTGCATGAGTTTCTTGGGTTCAAAGCCCAACTCTATTAACAGAATTCTAATCGACAATAACTTAAAAATATCATGTGCTATCGAATTTGAGCTTTTGTCAACATATTTCTATGCCAAGTAATTAGGTTATTACCTCCAAAAAAAAGTGTAAAACACCTTGATTTAGACTGTCCGTCAATAATGGATCTAGGCCAAATCTACATCCTCATACCCAACAACATATAGATGTCCATGTTGAAAACATCAACCCCTCATTAGGTATGACTTCAAAAACTTTAACATATGATTTACAACACTCTTATTATTCACACTAGGCGCATGTATGAATTGACTAACAACACTTATATCATAAGCAACGTCTGACATTGAATGAGTTAGGTGGATTAATCCTCCAATAAGGCGATGACATTGCTCCTTGTTGGTTGCTATGTGATCACCTCATCACTACGTTGACTTAAGAGGTTAGATTAATTAGATGGTGCGCAAGTTACACAATCACATTCGATGAGGATCCCAAAAGCATTCATAGTGGCACACTCGCAATGAATATGGCATGTAACACGAAAGCAAAGCCAACTAAGTAATTTGGAAACGAAAAACCTTTATTCAGGCTGAGGAGCTGTCAACTAGGACTGAACTATTGTAGTTCGAATCAAGCAGGATCACAACTGAGATGCTACCAGTATGTAGAACTTGTAAAGCAATCTTCAATCGTGTAAACCTATGAAATCTGGGTTGAATATATATAAGAATAAAAATTGTTATCAGTTTGATATTTGTTGTGATGAGTTATTGTAGAGAGCTACTAGTTGAGGACTTAAGCATCATATATTTATAGGAGTTTTGACCTAAGTCACTATTGGCACATCCTTGAGATGTTAGCTTAACATCTAAGTAACCCTTGAAAATATTGTCCTTTATCCAAATATTCCTTCCACTTGGTGTAAAAATAAATTTTCTTGACCCTCCGTTTAGATAAAGGAATTGAAAATTACATAGAATTCTACGGAATTTAGATTTATATAATTTCAATTTCTAGCAATTGAAGATTTCAGTGTTTGGAATGTCGAATTTTGTAAATGACACTACGGAAATTGGGAAATTACGCTTATTTTGGTAAAAATTAAACTCAGGGATTTGATGCTCTAATTTCCACTCTTTTTTCTGCTCATCATTTAATAAATTACACACTTAAATTGTCAAACAAGGGAATTGTCAATTTCTCCTCTTAAATTCTCAACTCTGAGCTAAATTTCGAGTTATTTTCCCTCATCCAAACGGAAAGACGAATTAAAGTACACATATCAATATTTGTCAATTTAGCTAAGCATGACATCAACAAATAACCAAAAGGCATCAACATTTTGTTTCAAAATAACTAACTCTTTTTTGGCCGGGGCCTAGACGGGCCGAGCTGCAGGTCGGGCTGAGAGTTCAAACCCTCGCCCCATGTACTACTTATTCTTAGAGCGGGCCAATTTGACTAAGCTTAAGTATTAGGTCGATCGGACCTAAATATTGGAATGGACCGGACTTTAGCTCATCAAGTAGATTAGATTTAAACATTGAATTAGATCGGGTTTTAATATATCGGGCCTTAAACTACCCACTCCGGTCTGCGAGCCGTAGGCCAAATAGTGATCCCTAACCTTAAAACTAAATTTAACTTACCTCCCCTCCCTCATCACCGGCTCGTCCGTATCTTTCTCTGTCCCTCAAATGTTAAAGAAATCATTATGGTTTTTTTTTTTTAAAAAAAAATAAAAAATAAAAAATAAAAAATATAGACAATGGGCCTATACCTCCTAATCTCCCCCACCCTATGCCAGTCATTGGTCATCTTCTTCGTGAGACAACGTTTTTTTTTTTATGGGTTGTTAAGATTTTCTTTGATTGAAAATTTTGATGGATGTAAATTTGTATGAAAAAGGGAGATTTTGAGTCTGAGTTTTTGAAAACCCGTTTTAAAAAAAGTTCAATTTTGTTAATTAAAAAGGATTTTATAAAACTATAGCATATATAAAGATATTAGTTGTTAAGAAATAAATCAATTGGTAGGTAGTTTTGAGGAATTGAAGAAGGGGAATGGTTCCACAGCCACAAGGTTCGTCACCAAACCCCAACATCATTAACATCATGCTTGGGGAGTAAGTGGAGTTGCGAGTCCAACAATAAAAACATGCATTACTATATAATCCTTTATCACTATTAAAAAAGCTCATTATAAGCCACATAAAGCTCGCGGTCTATATTCATGTTGACTACTGACAATTCGTGTTCAAAGAACGTTGGCCACGAATTAGCCACAGGGCACCTAATTATGATAGTTGTTGGTGTTGCCATTAAATTTCTACCATGACAACTGGTGTCTGTGGCCGATAAGTGGTGGGTCCCACTTTATTTTTAGTGATGATGCAACTCTTTCTTTATATTTCTCCATCGATGATGATTAATGCATTGGGTGAATGCATAGCATGTAGTTTTGGGTACCCGTGGGTGTCTTTCTGGTTTCTTTCTTGGCACCATTTGTTATTTGCAGTGGATATTATTTGGGTCCACAAACATACCGTGAACACACACACAGGTCGTGGTCCCTTCAGTTTCACAACAAATACAGCCTGCCATTGTAAGGATGGATGCGGAAATTTGCACACGACTGGGCTGCAATATTTTTTCTTGTGTCTATTATGCGTCGGTGGCTGACTAACTTTGTGTACGGACTCGGCTACAATTTTTTTTTTCTTGTCTTGTGTCCATTATGCGTCGGTGGCTGACTAACTTTGTGTACGGAGTTGATTAGGTGGAGTGGATCAGTTCTTGGAAGGGTGAAGTGGGGTAATTTTCACTTTAATGAGATGAATTTTCTAAAAATTAACACCAATTGCTGTATTTCCAAAACCTTGCACTGGTTCGGAGCCCATTTTAGTCTAAGGTTGGCTTCGCCCTTGCTTTTCGCCATGTAAATTGTTATTAGAACTCCAAAAAAATCCCATCATGCATGAAAAAAAGAGAGGAAATGCATGGAAACTGTTTTTAAAGTGCCAGTAGCAACTTCCCTATGGAATTTTTGGATAATGTTGAAAAACAGATGTTAGACTTGTGTCTGTAGGACGAAGGGTCCATATATGTCGTAGGACCTTTTGCATATGTTGCTGCCGACATCAAATGACAACAAAATTAGACATTACTGTCAAGGGTGGAACTGAGAATTTTTTAACGGGTAGGTTAGCTAAAGTCATTAGCTTAAAATTTAATGATTATTTTTTTTGGTACTTACAATTTCTATAGTCTTTTTAGAAATAAAAGTAAACATTAAATCATATAAACCAAGGTAGTTCATAACTCCATAGACTAATTTTCAATAAGTTTTAACATAAACCAAATAGGGTTTAACACTATAGTGGATTGAACATCTAAGACTTTTTACCTTGATTGACTTTAGGTTGAAGCATTCATATCATACATGAAAAGTTATTTTATGTAAAAATATTGACTAAGTATGAAAAATGGGTTTTCGGAATAATCATTTTCTCAAGATAATTTTTGGCAGCTTTTATTCCTCACACATCAAATAAGAAAACTTAATTTTATGGGGTTTTAGTATGAAGTATATATTGAATTAATGAGCCATCATTTTTAGCCTAAATCGTATTTTGCACTAAAACCGATTTTTCATATTTTGATTTGGTGGAAATTTGATTTTCTAGTATTTTTGTTTGAATCCAAATGGGAGGTACTTCCTTATTTACATTGTAAACTTAAGTAAATGGAGTAATATAAAAATAAATAAAAATAAAATGACAAAGACAGCCCACTGTAGCCCTTAGTGTTGTTCCGCCCTTGACTACTGTTATGGCGTGCCAAATGTTTTGGACACTCATGAAATTTTACTCTCTTTTTTTTCAATATAACTTCAACGTTATGAAGAGAAATTTATTAAAAAGAATAAGCAAACAACGGGATAACTGATCAAACTCCCCAACAAAACCAACCCAAGCATGACTCATGAAATTTTCTTCTTAAAAGCTTTAAGTGCGTATATGAGTATTTTACTTGCTCCACTTTAAGCAACTTTTCTTATAGATTATAGATTTTATTTAGGGTTTTTAAGTCTAATGGTCCCTAAATTCTGATATGGTTCGCATTTTGGTCTCTCAATTTCAAAAATTGTTCCCGTGGTCCTTTAACTTCATTTTCGTTAGGACAAATGGTCCTACCATGAATTTTGTTATTTTTTCTGTTAAATGCAAGGAAAAATAATAATTTTTTTTAATTTTTATTTCCACCATCTGAATATTCCTTTCACCCAAAAACTAAAAAACCTTCTTCCTATAACTAACCGCCACCACAGCCTCCCAAGGCCGCCCCTTTATTTTCTTTCGTGCAATGACCCTCAGCTTCTGTTCTGTAACGTTTTTATCATAAGTGTCTTGTTTATTTAAAAACATATATTTATATTGCTTGGGGAAATTTCTTCCTTAATTAATTACTGATTGGGGGCATAATCTTTGGGATTTGCTGCATCAACCTTTTTTTTTCCTTTCACTTTTCAAATATCGAATCAAAAAGAATATATATTGAGCTCTGTGTGGTGGGTGATGGCGTCAGTGGTTACTCCCTTTCATTGAAATGCTCTGATCATATTTTATTCTATGACTTTTTGTCTGCTTTATTAATTGTTTTCCTTTCAAGTTTTGCCGCAGTGGGAATCTATTTTGCCATAGTTCCTTTTCAAAAATGTTCCTGTAATGATGACCTAGAAATGAAAGCTTTTGTCAGCCCAAACCGATGGTTAGCACCGCATTAACTCGCTAGCCAATTGAACACTCTGTAGGTTTACGTATGCATTTGCCCAAATCCAAATCCAAATCAACTCAACTAAATACAATTTTATATCTCTTTCAAATTTAGATTATTTGCCACAATAATGGAATTATAATGATTGCATATGAAAGGAAAAGCACACAACATGTCTGGAACTAAAATGAAAAGATTTGCACTGCATACATTTCACAATTGAGGTCACAATCCCCTTCTTTTTGAGACAGAGATTTGGCATCCACCTTTTGGTTTCACTAAAAACGAAGCAGACAAATATCCAAAAACCACTGCAGGCCCCTATGGAAACACTTCGAATCCCAAACCTGAACCACCCAACCTTTCTTCTATGACTTTGGACAACCTCTCCACCATCTTAGGTGACAAATAGTTCACCCAATCTCCCACCTCAGCTTTTCTAAACAGGTTTTTATTCTCAAAATTCCCAATAGAAGACCCAATTTTATTAACCTCCAATTTCTTCATGTTCTCAAAACAGCAAAGCTTTGCAATGTTTTCAACCACACCACCTCTCTCCTCCTCCAAAGTAAAAGGGAAACCCAAAAACTTTGCCAGTTTTTTCAACTGAAAGGCACCATCTTCCTTCATGTCCTCATACTTCAAGAACAACACCTTGTTAGGCCTCAGCAAGCTCTCCTTCCAATACCCAAGCATGTGATCCCAAAATGGACCAAACCCAACAATGCCTTTGCAGTACATGTCAAAGGCCTCCTCCATGGAGATTGGGGATCCAGATTCTGGTTTCACTTTGTTAAGGAAATGCCAAGAGGAGACAAATGTGTCAAGTGGATTTCTGCAGATATAAACAATCTTTGCGTCAGAATTTTGTATGGAATTTCCCAATGAAGCAAAGGGTATGTGTGTTCCAAAGAGTCTTGGCTCAGAAATGTTGGTGAGATCAGGGAGCTGGTTGTTGGCATAGAGCTTGTACTCAAGGAAAGGCACAAGATCATGAGGGTTTGAATTGAGCAAAGGATGGCTCTTTGAGTTTGGAACGAAACGGTGCCGGTTCGAAACAGCAAAAGCCAAGGCTTTCAGCCATGTGGTGCCTGATTTTGGAATGCTGGCCACCACTATGTCAGTGTCATTAGCTTGGAAGTGCTTTTGGAAAGACATAATGGATTGGATCTCAGCTGACTGGCACCAAAAGCCTTGGAACTGATAGAGGTGAAGGGTTCTCCAACCTTTCTCTTTTGGGAGAGAAAGAGGCAGTTCAGTGCACTCATCAGTGAGTTTTTGTTGTTCTTCAAGCGTAGGTGCCATTGAAATGGTGAGTATAGAATTAATGGGCTTGAAAATCAGAGCGCAGATACCCCCTTATATAGTGTAAGAAGCACTTCCAGCTATTTGCCTGGCAAGGGGGGTTAGGGCAGCTAGTATTTATGAAAATAGTGACTACCCTTTCAAAAAGCAATGTGTGTTTCCAACAGTTGTCCTTTGCCATGGCAAATACTTTTTATTTTTTTATTTTTTTTTTATAACTGTTTTTTACCTAAACATTTAATTTGGATAATATTTTCGGATAGATTTTTGGGTTCCTGTGTGTCAATACTATTCATATCGGATAAGATTTTCAGTTTCAAATTTCAGATAAATTTCAAAATTCATATAGAGTATTGGGTTGTATTTATAGAAAAAAAAAATATCAGTAAATTTTTTGGTATTTTTTTATTGCACAAAAATTGTCAGCCGTTGGATTGAAGGAAAAAATCCGATCGGAGAGCTCAGACTGCGACTCGTGGAAGAGAGCCGCTGGCTGCACTGTAGCTATGCGTCCAAATTTTTTTTTAACTTTGGCGCGTGCGTTGACGTCAGCACGCTGACGTCAGGGTAACATTTGGGCCAGCCCAGGTTGCTAGGTCCCACCTTGAGCCCAGGCCATGTTTCCACCCTCCCCACCCCACCAAAGCCCCCCCTTGGTCCCCTTGTTGGAAATGCTCTAAAGCTCTCCCACTTACATTCTGCGGTGGTTTCAGGATTCAAAAGCTGGATGGACAAAACTTACATACTAAATTTGACGATACGAGCGAATTTCATTAATAAATATAAAAAGATACACCTAATCAGGGGGACATAATGAGCCTTACCTATGCAATCCTATCCACAAATAAAAGTTCAACAAATACAAAAGTTAAAACTAAAACCAAAAGTAAATGCAATGCAATACAAAACAACATTATTTATATCTAAAATTTAACCATGCGAGACTTTGAACTCTTAAATTCCTCTATTATTAATGCATTATTGATATTATTAGTGAACTCTCTTTCAATGTGGAGGATCATACCATCAGCAAGAAATTTATCAAATATGATGCTTCAAAGATGATTCTTAATAATTCTCATACTAGCATCTCAACAATACCAAACTAAAAATTATAATTCATCCATAATTAAACCCTAGAATACTCAATTTTAACAAAATCCCAAATCAAAGCCCTAGAATAATTCATCTCTAATCAAAGCCCTAATTAATTTCAACAAAATCCCAAAATTATAATTCATCCCTAATTATACCTTAGAATACTCAATTTTAAATTAAAACTATAATTAAAGATATATAACAAAGGAGAGAATGAGAATAATACTTATTGTTGACAAAAGGAGAGGAGAAGATGTTATTGCCAAGTTGCCCACCCAAGATAATAGAAGATGTAGTCAATAGAAGGAGAATTTGACCCCCAAAAAAAAAAAAAAAGGGAGAGAGAAACTTGATGCTGTGTCTAATAGCCAAAAAAGAAGGAGACAAAAGATATGTATAGGGTTTGCTTTTAATTTTTTCCTGTGCACAACATTGCCCTTGCTTATATTCAACGCTTTTCGAAAATTTTCGTTTTTGGGTGAAATCTTACACATTTAGAAAAATGTTTATTGTAGAAAAACTTCACATGCCTAAAAAACATGGGAGATTCACTATTATACCCAATATGGGAGCCCAAATTATAAAAAAATCATATACGAAATTGACTTTAGAAATACACCCAAATGTCATTTACAACATAACAAAAATGTTTTTAACTTCTTTTAAATTACAAAATTGTCATTGATTTCTTAAAACAAACCTAATCCCGAAATCTCATAAAAAGACCCAAAACACTCAATAGGGAATCAAAGTAATTTGATAATCAAAATTAAATTCAATAAGGCCAGCTGTCATTTTTTTGGGGTTTTTTTTGTGTTTGTTTATAGAAATTAAATGGTGTAGAATTTATCTATATTATTATGCTAAGAATGGGTATATGACTAAATATCTCAAAAAACATTAGCATGCTAAAATCAGGCTTTTGTCGTGTTCTTGGTGCTTTTCATATGTCACCCATACCTATCAACAACGAAGTGTTGATGATGGTGACGTGTATTCCGAGTGTGAGAATTTGGGCATTCTCATTATCATTTTACTTACAGTAAGGAAAAAAAGGAACCAGTAATGCTAACCTTCATTGGAGCAATCTACCAGTAAATGGGGAGTGATACTGCAAACCACATTGCATCAAAACAAAGCAATGTTTTTAGAACATAATGTGATCATGCCATTTAGGGCTCGTTTGGTATATCGTATTAAACTCTAAATAGGAGTAAATAGTTCATGTTAGGTGTTTGGTGTCAGCTTGTATTATTTAATTACCTGACTATTTTATACGGGTTGGACTTTTAATATTCTACTTACCTTACTAACTAATACAACTCACACACCTTGGTTTAGATAATACACGCTTAATTATACAATTAGGAAAAAAAACACACACGTTTCAGGTGAAAAATCGACGACGTTATTTTCATCTTCTTCTCCCTAGGGTTCTTCTCTGCTGTCTTCTCCAAAGTTAATTTCTTCACTCTTCTCCAGGTATCCATATCTCTCTCTCTCTCTCTCTCTCTCTCTCTCTCTCTCTCTCTCTCTCTCTCTCTCTCTCCAATATGCTTCTTCTCTCTTCTTCTTTCTTCATCTTCACTTTCTTTATTTATTTCCTCTTTTATTAAATGTTTGTGGAAATTAGGTTATGAGTTTTTCCTTCTTGACATTTTTTTTCTTGCTGTATTGGAACAAGACATGCGGCTATGTATCCAACTCAATAATCAAATAATCAAATAATCATCATGCGGCTGTGTATCCAACTCAATACATGTTGTTGTATTTTTCTTGCATTTTTTTCTTTATGTATTTCATCTTCTCCAGGTATCCAACTCAATAATCAAATTATCATCCCAAATCAGCGATTAGAACAATACATGCAGCTATGTTTTTCTTGCTGTATTTTTATTTTTATTTTTTATATTTTATACTTTTGGTGCTTTGTTGATTCGTTTTTTGGTTATTTCCATGTTGGGCTTCAATATATTCTCTTTTTTTCTTAATTATATATATGAAAATTATATTGTCTATATTTCCACTTAAATTATCAAAGAATTTTTTGTAAAAAAATTGTCTGATCCGATGTTATCCGGAATAACACCAAACACAATATAACTTAGTCAGACTATTTATCTGGAACAGCACCAAACACATTATAATATTATGAATAAACAGTCAGTACTCTTCGGAACAGATTAATACTATCCAACAGAAATTATTCAGTAAAGTCCGACATACCAAACGAG
>NC_047651.1:4450833-4462009 GCF_902201215.1 Prunus dulcis
CCCCCCCCCCCCCCCCCCCAATATGCTTATTCTTTCTTCTTCTTTCTTCATCTTCTCTTTCTTTATATATTTCCTCTTTTATTAAATTTTGTGGAAATTAGATTATGAGTTTTTCCTTTTTGACCTTTTTTTTTCTTGCTGTATTGGAACGATACATGCAGCTGTGTATCCAACTCAATACATGATATGCTGAGGTTTTCTTGTTTTTTTTTCCTTTAAGTATTTCATCTTCCCTAGGTATCCAACTCAATAATCAAATTATCATCCCAAGTCAATGATTAGAACAATACATGCAGCTATGTTTTTCTTGCTGAATTTTTTTTTTCCTACTTTTGGTGCTTTGTTGGTTTGTTTTCTAGTTATTTCCATGTTGCAACTGTTGGCTGTTGATTCTCTTCTTGCCAGCTTTTTTTGGGCTTCAATATATTCCCTTTTTTTTCCCTTAATTATACATATGAAAATTATATTGTCTATATTTCCACTTAAATTATCAAAGAATTTTTTGTAAAAAAATAATCTGATCCGATGTTATCTGGAACAGCACCAAATACAATATAACTTAGTTACATTATTTATCTGGAACAACACCAAACGTCTTACAATATTATGGATAAACAGGCAGCAAATTAATACTATTCGATAGAAATTAGTTAGTACAGTCCAACGTACCAAACGAGCCCTTAAGTTGCTAAGAAAAAAATGAAAGAGCAAATTGTAGAAATAGTCTTTGAATTTGTACTCAGAATCGCACTTGAATTACATTGCTAAATTTTAGAGTGTACAAACTTTTATGAATGTGTAGCAGTGGTCTCAGACATCAAATTTGTTTTCTTTTCTGTCAACATTGGTCACATGGTGTGAACGTAAGTTGTTTAGGCGAAGATTTATTTTTCTGTCAAAATTGATCACATGGTGGGGACCTGACAAGTTGTCTAGGTGAAGATTTATTTTTTATTAAATTTGATCACATGATGGGGACCTAACAAGTTGTTCAGAAAAAGTTTTTGACAATTCAGTATTCATCCTTAGCCTCCAAACCAAACAACCCACTCCTCTTCCTCCTTATCCTCCACTTTACTCATCACGTTGAAGATAAGCCTCACCACCAAGATTTCTTTATTGCTCTAGAAATCCAAAGGACTCAAAAGGTAATATATATATATATAGAATGTTGAGGTTGTACGAAATGATGAGGCAAACTCATGTCTGTCAAAATAATAAATAAATAAATAACATAACTGATACGAGACACCTATCATATTTTGACGTGGATTTATGGTATTTCTTGATAGTGAAACTTATTAATTTTAAAAATTAACCACGTACAAGGATCCACACGTATACCAAATCAAGAAAAATTATGGAGAGGAAAATGAAATGTGGTAAAACATGTAATTATCTCGAATTGATATCTAGAAAGCCACGTTTGCATACGCCCTGCCCTACGTACATGTGGGACCATATTGTTCATCAAAGGAATCGCCTTGGTGGTTGGGTGCCTGTAACGTGCGTATGGACCATGGGGCCTTTTTCTGGATATTGACTGTTTGTGGACGGTAGCGTCGACATGCCGTGAAACATAGAGGCACGTGTGGTATGGCAAGCATTGCCGCAACAATAACGCAGCATGCATTGACCAAAAAAAGTAGGAACATGGACTACACGTAGGATTGATTCGTTTAATGAAAAACCCTTCATCTTTATCTTCATTTCTTATTTCAATACATTTTAAATATCTTGTGAATTATCCAATTCAATTTAATTTTATGCACCAACGTTGGTGGTATGATATTGAGTGTGCAGATTTGGTGATCATGTTGAAAAGGAGATATTAGGTATGCGTCCGGAGGAGTGTATTTATTTCGTGTGGGACCTTTGCTGATGTTGTTGACATCAATTGACAAGATTACAAGTTAGAGGTGAAATACAAATTAGATTGAATAATTGATTTTACAATAAAGTCACCCAATGGTTGCGTCTGGCTGGCCGCCCGGCTCTATTATCAACACACTTCGACCCTTGCTAGCAAGATATGGGTAGCCGAAGGACTATGGCTCAAAATGAATTGGGCTAGATTTACTTTACAATCAAACTCGACGGCACGAGTAAATTTAATTAATAACAAAAAATAATAATACATCTAATTAGGAGAGAACATAATGAGTCGTACCCCTTAAAATGTATCTAGTACATAAGATAGAAACTAGTAAACAAAGACAACAATAAATAAATATGCAGTGTAAATGCAAAATAAAACTATTTAAGTTTGCACCCTTCAAGACTTCAAAAGATTTAAAATCACTAATTATTTATTATTGATATTATCAATAAAATATTTTTCAATGTGAAGTATCATACAGTCACCAAGAAACTTTTCCTTTATCTTGTTCTCTTAGAATTTAGAAGATGAAATGACATTATAAAATATAGCATATGAATGATGTATAAAACATGTAAGCAACTATAATGTGAAACAATATCTAGTACTAGTTAAACAATAAGGGTTTCATATTTTTTAAAATTTATTCATACACAATAGAAGATAGCCCATACATTCAAACAAGCTTCCAATTTGAACAAATGCTAAAAATGGAGCAAAATCTCTAATACATAAGGTTAAAAATCCCCAAATTCAAAAATCCCTCTTACTTCTAATCACTAAATTAATTTGGTTCTCTAGGGGAAGCTGGGGCAAGGCTTGCTCTGCTTCTCTCACGAGTGACGAGACTCTGACTCGAAAAAGACCAGGTATCATGCTCTATGTGTGGAACACAGACAACATGGGTGGGCTCATGACTGCTTTCAAATTTGGGTTGGGCTACCTACATGCTTCTTTTTTTTTTTTTTTTTTTTCCATGAAAGACCGCATGGTATTATAACAAGAATTCTATAGTGAGGGTCTTATTTAAGGTCTTTAGATGAGGTCTTATTTCCTAATCGTTGGATCAAATTAGTTAGCCATTGAATCAAATTGGTTATTTTGATTCAACGGTTAAGAAATAGGACATTATCTAAGGCCCTCACTGTAGAATGACTCAATATTAAAATAAATAAATAAATAAATCGTATGGGTTGCAGCCCAAACATCCATTATGTAGATACGTGCCTATTTTCCACAATGGGGGATTCTATATCTGGGGCTCTATAGGTATTTTATATGATGTAATTTGTTTTACGCATTAATTTTTGTTGTTGTTAACATATTTTGTTTTAATATATGTTTATGTTATGCTAGTTTTTTTATATGAACATTTCTATAAAAAAATAATCCAAATTTGGAAAATATTATAAAAACAAACTTTGAAAGTAAAATAATTAAATATAAAGTCCTAGTGATAAAAGAAGTTCCAGGTTTATATTGAAAATAATTAAAAGAAACATAGAAAAATTGAAGTGGTAATTTTAAAGGAAAATTATAATAATTGAAAGCAAAAATAAAAAAATAAAAAAAATTTGAGAGAGAGAAGGAAACATCAAACCATAAAAAAGAAAAAAAAAAAACGAAATAACAAATAAAAAAGTAAAAACAAAAAGGTTCATAAACACATTAAACAAAGCCTTATTTGGTTGTTGTTAAACAAAACATCTTTTTAATTTAATTCAATCCTGGACTGTTGGTACAAGTACAAGGCCCAGCTTGTAGGCTGGTTGGTCCTCCATGGTGATGTAGGCTGCAACTTCTCAAAATGTTGTGCTCATTGGGGCTGTATGGGCTCTAACCGAGTCCACAAATTTAGGTCAAGCTCGGCCAACCTTTATTATATAGAGCCTCAAGGCCCTATTTGGTTCATAAAAAAGGAGGCTTAGGAATGTGAAAATAATTGCTTTCCCATCTTTGGTAAGTCCAGGCATAGAAAATTGTTGCCTGGCACATGAGAAAGTAAGGAGGAAGTGAAGCCCTCCTCCCCCCTTGGGTTTTGTTTCATGAGAAAATTTGGGAAAATGAACCAACATTAAATACTCAAATTTCGTGATCATTTTGTCCCCCATTAACAATGTAGAAGTACAATATAGCATTAAATGCATTCTATTTTTATTTGATTTCATATGGGATAATTGGAAAATTAAACAAAATTTGTTTACATTCCTACACAAACCAAACATGTGAAAGAAAATAAAGTAGTATTTCTTTATTACTTAACCAAGATTACCGAACATGAGAAATGAATCTTTCATTTCTCATTCCTTGAGAAAGACATGGAAAATTATTCCCCATTAAATCTATTTATGCAAACCAAACGGAGCCCAAATGTCTTTCATTGAGGATGCCTTTTTGCACTTGGACTCTACATACTAGAGCCGAAGGAAGTTGAGCCCCATTTAAGGCTAAACAACACACAAAGTCAGCTATTAACGTGGCAAATATAAGGCCTTACAACCCAAAAATGTAATAAACAACTTATATTAATAAAAAAAAACATAGCATTAATATTTTAACACTACCTCTTAATGCTTAGTTGTTGAACTCCCAAGATCTCTCTAAGATAGTGAAATTTATCATTTCGTTAAGTTTTGGTGAAGATGTCAACCATTTGATCTTTATTTTTGCAATACTAGACCTCAATCACATTTTCCTCCACCGCCTCTCGGATGAAGTGATGCTTGAGTGCAATATGCTTTGATTGGAAAACATGATTCTTTGCCACAGCAATGGAAGACTTGCTATCACACATAATTTGAGTTGCTTCTCCTTGCTTTTTACCAACATCTTCCAAAATTCTACCAAAAAAATTTCTGAACGCTAAATCTATGTTAGGTCTAGACAGAAATTTTCCAGAATCTATTTTTGTTTGTTTGCATCTTTTTGCTTCTCTGTGTAATCTGTTTGTCAAGTTTATGGCGTTTTCATGAATATCTTTGATTCCGACCAAAATAAAAAATTCAAGATTGAACTTTGTCTTGAAGATCCACTTCACACCTATGACATCTTTGTCTTTAGGCTATCAACAAGTTCCCATGTCTCATTCTTTTCAATCACATTAGTTTCTTCTTCGATTTCATTCTTCCAAACTTCCTCTTGGATTGCTGCTTCAAAGCTTTCCAGTTCAAACACAAAAGTTGCAACTTGCATACAAGTCATTCAAACTCCTCGTTCTTCTCGGAGTTGAACTAAGAGGTGTAGATCCATATGTTTGTGAAAGAATATAGAATTCTGTAGTTTGTATTGATATCAATGAGACTGTAATGTACAAGCTTTATACAGATTGCAAATGCTATTCTAAGTAAATAGGAAATCCATTCTAAGTAAGTCAATCACAATAGCTGTGATGGACTCAATCTTAGCTAATTACTGGGATTGTGCTAATTACAATAATTGACCAATTTCTTTCCTTTAACACTCCCCCTCAAGTTGGAGTGTGAATGTTTATTACACCCAACTTGCCAAGATGGGATTGGAACAAGGGTGCATGCAGCTGCTTAGTGAAAATATCAGCAACTTGATGTTTTGTTTGCACATGAGCTGTCTGGATTTCTCCATTTTGATGAACATCTCTACAAATGATTAATTTTTCTCTCTTCAAATTGTAAAGTCTATAACCCTTTTGATTGTGAGCTATAACCAAACAATATGCACTTTAACTAGATTCATCTAGTTTGTTTCTCAATTATTTTGGAACTTGGGCAAAGCAGATAGATTAAATACCTTAAAATGGTTCATGAATGGCTTTCTTCCGACTGCATGCTTCGAATGGGGTTTTGTTTTCCAATGCCTTGGTCGGACACCTATTCATTAGGTACATTGCTGTATACGCGCTTCTCCTAAAAAAAAGTCAGACACTAACGTGTCAAATACAAGGTCTTAGAGCATCCACAATGGACTCCCTAAATCACATCCTTAAACAAATTTTAGGGAAGAATTGAAAAAATACAACTTCAACCATGCTCCCGATCCGCCTCCTAAAATAAGGAGACTTCTACGAGCTCCTAACTCTTAGGAGAAAGAAGGGACTTCTACTAATTCCTAAAATTTAATGCTACTTTATTTTATGAGTATTTTAATCTTTTAATTAATGCTAACTATTTTTTATATTATTTCTTAATAGAGATTGACCAATTGAAAAAGAGTTATACCATTTATGACTCCATAAATTAGAGAATATAATTGGAGTAAAAAAATTTATAGAGAACTCCTAAAATAACTTTTATATATTTTTAGCTAAATTTTAACTAAAAAATAAAGAACATGATGATTGATAAGATAATAAACAACTTATATTAACAAAAACAACATAGCATTAATATTTTAATATACTCTATCCACACAATTATTATTTCATATCCCTTTTTGCAGAGAGAAAAAATCATTGAATACACATCAAATGATGTGTTTCTGGCAGGGGAGGGGGTTGCCGCTGGGGTGGTTGACGAGGTCGGTTGGTTGGGTGGGAGGGGTGCTATGGTGTCTGTTTATGGTTTTTTTTTGTTTTCTTTAATAATTAGTTTTTAGTTTTAAATTTTATTTAAAATATTGTAATTTTTCTCTCTCATAATAATATCATCAAAAATCAAAGAGTTAACTATAGTTACACCTATTAACATGTGTCAAATTTTGAGAAGGATGGCGATGCTACACATTAAGTTAAAGTGTTGAGCAAAAATACTCTCTTAACATGGGATATAATCGGATCATTCTAGAGATTGATGCAAAAGAATGCGTGGCTAGCATTTTGTCGCATGAGGAATGCAGTTGAATAGATGGTCTTTTACTTAAAGAAGCAATTTCGAGTGGTTTTCTGTCAGTTGTCCCCAAGAAGCTATAATACCGTGACTCATTTTGCAAGTGGCTTTCTACAAAAGGGTGTGCCGCGCCGTGAATCACATCCTAAGATAAAGAAAGAAAGATTGTATGCAAAACTCAAACATACAACTTTTGTGGCTCATAAACTTAGCCGAATTGTATGAACCACATACAAAGAATGCTGGCTAGTGGTTTTTCTGCTGCGAATTATTAAATGAATACTCAAAACCGCAGCCCTAGCTAGGAGCCTGAGGTAGCCATTATGAATGCTCAACTATTTTTCTACCAGTCTATTTGTACGGATAGGAATACGGGTGGTGAATGTATAAATGACAAACACAAGAAAAATTCATACATGAATCATGGGCTGCTAAAGAAAGCCAAAGGATTAAATCAAAAAAAAAGAAAAACAGAAAATATATAGAAGATAGAAGGCAAGATATGGAGATTGGTGATACGAAAGAGAATATTGTAATCGTGGGTGGTGGGATATGCGGCCTTGCCACTGCCCTTGCTCTTCACAGGTTTACGCTTACACCACCTTATTCTTCTTCTTTTTTTCCTAACACTTCGCTGGTTTCATCATCAAAACTAATTTCTGGGTTAATGATAAGGGTTTATATATTAGATCGTTTTCAATTCTCAAAAACTAATTACCATAAAAGATTTTTTTTTCCAATTCTCAAAAGAATATTATTCGTATATATACTAGATCCTTTTGATGTATATTTTATTACAAATGAATTTTGCTTTATTAGAGAAATGGTACAGAAGATGTTCGGTTGAGATAATACAAATTTAGCTGGAAGTTACGTTGTTTGCAAATGATGATTGAGTTTTAAGCCCTTGCAACTAGCATGAGTGATGAGGGAGGTGGAGAAACTAGATGTTATTTTATTTTATAAAGTGAAGGATTAGATGATTTTGATGTTTATAATTAACGGTGTTAATTTGAAAATTAATTTGATTGGCAGAAAGGGCATTAGAAGCGTTGTCCTGGAAAGATCAAACACATTGCGAGCTACAGGGGCAGCTATCATCGTGCATCCAAACGGCTGGCGTGCACTTGATCAACTTGGTGTTGCCTCTCACCTTAGAGAAACTGCTATTCCTATACTCTCGTAAATCTCTCCCCCTCTCTCTTCCCCACCCTAGTAATGTAGTTTTTTTTTAATTTTTTAATTTTACAGTTTGCCTTTCTCATTTTTGTGTACGATCCACAACGTTAATAATTTAATGTCATACTTATACTTTTATAACAGATAAACTATTCTATATGATTTAATATTTATTTTTTTATTTTCAGGGGACAATTTCACTCACTCAATAATGACGAGCTTAAAGAAATGCCTGTTGGGTAAGTTCTTAAGATTTTGTTTACTTTTTTTGGGGCAAAGTTAGGAAGGGAATCTTGTCCAATTGTTGAAATGTTCATAAGAAAACTAACACATAATAAGTTTACAAAACAAAAAAGTATTTCAACCAAATTACAATATAGAAAAATTTAGATTCCCAAATATAGACTGCATGTATATATAGAATAGAGCCTCCCATTGTGGGAGAGATACCTTTAAACCCCGAAAGATTCCGTTGGAAGTCTACAAAGGGCTCCATCTACCATTTAACAGAGACTAACTACTCTTCCCAAAATTGACAATCATTTGATCTAATGGCATTTAGTATTCATTGTGTCAAAGTAGATTATGAGTTCAAATTTCATGCAAGAGAACGTAAAAATGTTGTTAAATAAGTATTGGTGACCTTAGATATGATGAAATTGTCATCCAATTTGAACAAAAAATAAATTGAGCATGACAATGGTTTTCCCCAAAAAAATGGTTACACAAATTATGAACTCAATGTTTTACAGGAAAGAAGAATTGAGATGTTTAAGAAGGACTGATCTCGTTGATATTTTGGCAAATAGTTTGCCACGTAACACTCTTCATTTGGGGTGTGAAGTGCTTTCTATTAAGTTGGATCCCATAACTTCTTCTCCTGTTCTTCAACTTCAAGGTGGAAGACTTTTGAACGCCAAGGTACAATACTCATATTATACTACGTATGTATTTTTTACATTCTTTTTTATAAATTTGTAAATAATATCGATAAAATTCACATATTTTTCACATATTATTGATTAAAAGATTATATACATTTAAAAATTTAATAAATGATATTAAAATACTAAATAATGGCCGAATTTTTCAACGTATTTTTTTTCCTTCGAAATTCCAAATAATACACCTATCCCATATTTTACTAACTATGCTTTGCAACAATGCAAGAAAAATTATGTCCTCAAATATCTGGTGGCAGGTTGTGATTGGATGCGACGGAGTGAACTCTCCCATATCAAATATGATGGGGGTGAAGGCTGAGAAAATTTTCACCATCAGTGTGATAAGAGGCTTCACGAGTTATCCAAATGGGCATGAACTCGGCTCTCAGTTCAGATTAACCAAAAAAAATGATACTCAGGTGGGACAGCTGCCAATGACCAAAAACCTAGTTTATTGGTTCATCACTCGGAAATATACTTGTCAAGGTAATTTTGTCAAGGTGTAAATATTATATATTATTTTGTTCAATGTTATACCGTAACTTATACCTAAAATAATACTAAAGGGATCATATTTTAGGCCACACTAACCACATTATTTTGCAGAAATTAACTATATCCGAGTTCGATCCTCATTTCGCGTACATTACAGTAATTTAGAATATTCCATAGTCAACAAAAAGAAAATGATTCACTAATGTAGTCTGAAAAACAAAGTCCTTTTTGCGATAAGGTCAACAGGAAAAATAAAATTAGGAGCATCATAATCTGTTTGTTTATATTATTACGTGAACTTTTAACATAGGAAAATTTTGATTAATTTTTGTTTCCCTCTTATCCTTCTTCCTCTTTAATTATGAACAGATTCCATGGCCTCCAAGAGCCAGAAACTGATCCGGAACTTGGCAGTGGACTCAGTGGAGGGCTTCCCTACAAGCATCATAGAGATGGCAAAGAATTGCGAGCTGGATTCTTTGCATCTCACAGAGTACTTGAGATACCACGCACCATGGGACATATTACGAAGACGGTTTCGCAAAGGGACGGTGACCCTAGCAGGAGATGCCATGCATGCAATGGGTCCATTTCTTGCACAAGGAGGTTCAGCTTGTCTGGAAGATGCAATTGTTCTTGCCCGGTGCTTGGCTCGAACGACTCAAATCCATCGAAACGCAAGAGGAACTAAAATGCAGGTGGAGAAAGCATTTGATGAATACCTGAAAGAACGTAAGATGCGAGTTCTGAGACTGTCTCTGCAGATGTACCTGATTGGGAAAATGCTTGATGCTTCATCGCAGTTTGTTAAATTCATATGCATTATCCTCTTGGCCGTCCTTTTCAGTGACTCACACGGCCACACCCGCTATGACTGTGGTAGCCTCTAAGATATGCATGCATATATGGCTCTGCTTTAAGTTTAATTATTTGTGAATCAATTAATATAAAAGTGCTACTTTCCTATTTTGTATTTATAGTTATTATATAAATAACAAGAAGGAAACTTATATGGATGTAGCATAATATAGTTATTATAGTTATGGAGATCTCATAATATAGTTATTATAGTCATTGAGTATCGTTATGGTGGTCATGTTAATTGATTACTTTTCCTGAAGTTTTCTTCTTTGAACTAAAAATGTTTTCAAGATACCATGAGAGTTCGAACCTGAGACCTCTGGTTTGCAAGTCGATGTCTTTTTCCACTGAGCTAGACCCATTAGCAATGAGGGTGATTTTTTAAAACAACTTTAGAAGGTATTTTCTTAAGCACCCAAGTAAGACACAGATTAAAGTTCAAAAGGCATGGGTGTAGTTTTAAAAAAAATATATTTTCATTCTTACATGTTTGACAACTACAAGGAAACTTAAATGTATGTAGCATAATTTATACTTGACACATGTGAAAGAAAATAAAGTAGTATTTCCTTGTTACTTTCCCAGGATTACCGAATATGAGAAATCACTACTACGATTTACTATTTGCGCGACGGAATTTTGCGCGACGAATAAAATTTCGTCGCGCAAGGAGCACTTTTGCGACGAAAAAAATACTCCGTCGCGCAGAGGAACAGAAAACTAGCGCGACAAATAATTTCGTCGCGGGAAAGAGGCTATGCGCGACGTAAATATATTTCGTCGCACAAAAGTGGCAAAGTCCATGTTATGGCGCCAAAATCTTGCGCGACGACAAAGAACGTCGCTCATGACATCATTGCGCGACAATACCCATTATTCGTCGCGCAAAGATGGACAGAAAATTGGCGCGTATTATGGCGGTAAAAAAATTTTGCGCGGCGAGCGTTTTCGTCTCAAAAGAAAACTTAGCGCGACGAAACAATGAACCGTCGCGTAAGAAAACGAGGGAACATTTTTTT
>NC_047651.1:4463199-4466504 GCF_902201215.1 Prunus dulcis
CATTTGGAGATCCTGGACGAGGAGAGTCGTTTTCTAGAAATGACATGGAGGTAGCGCATTGGTTCGTCCTGAACAATTGTGATGAGATAATGGCCTACTTAGATGAGCATGAAAAGATGATGAAGCGAGAACATCCATCACATTTGGTTGCCCGGAAACACCGTGACTTATTTCCACAATGGTTTTTGGAGTCTGTAAGTTATAAGTGTTTTGCAATTGACAGATATAAATTGTAGTATTTCATTTTGTCAGACTAACACGTCAATGGTTTTGTATACTATTAGGTGAATAAATTGAAATCATCGAATTCCCCCACTTCCAGTGATGAGTTATATAACTTGGCGTTCGGCCCAATTCGCGCTGAATTGTTCTCGGGTTGTAATGTTAACGGCGTCAAATTTTTGGGGGCCGCGCGAGATGACAAGTTGTGTACGCAAAACAGCGGTGTCCATGTCCCAGGTGGAGGCGAAAGTACGGACATTGATTTTTATGGCAAACTGAAAACTGTCGTGCAATTGCTTTACAAAGATCGATACCAAGTCATCATGTTTAAGTGTCGATGGTTCGATACCAACCCAAATAGGGCGGCAAGTGTTAAAATCGACCATGGAGAACTGTCTGTGAACATTAACAGAACTTGGTATGATGACGACCCGTACATTTTGGCAAACATGGCGTCCCAAATTGTGTATCTAGATGACCCTAAAGCCAGGAGCGGGTGGAAAGTTGTGCAGAAGATGGATCATAGGAACGTGTATGATATACCAGAACTAGACCCAAGTGACAACGGCGTCGACAATGTGGCTGACCAACGTTTAGAATCTTCAATGGAAAATGATGCGGAAACACTTCGAGATACAAATGTTATACAAGAACCGTTTCAAATAGAAGAAGTGTCTTCAGTCGAAATACCGATTCAGTCAATTACAATTGACCTCGGTGATCTTCCCCGATACGATGTTGCAGTGGGCCCTAGCAACGCCAATGATGCAGTTATAGAGGAGGAGGAGGAAGAAGATTGGGAGACCGAGAGTGATGATAGCGGCGATAACGAAAGTTATTATAGTTCAGATGATGAATAATGAATTTATTTGTAAATTTATTATGTTAGTGTATTAATTTTGTGTAATACAAATCTTTGAATATATGCAGTTGTCCATATGTAATTGTGTATTCATGATTAGTGGCATCAATCTAGTCAAACCGATAAATTCGGTCGCAATATTTCTTAATTATCAATTTAGCTTGGTTTTGATGAAGAAATACAAAGCCTGTCCAAAAAATACAAAGCATAAACAATGATGAATACAAAACCTTTCCAAAAAATACAAAGCATACACAACTTGAATTAAATAAACAATGATGAATACAAAACCTTTCCAAAAAATACAAAGCATACACAACTTGAATTAAAGGTGGAGTTATGGCACCAAACATTGCGCGACGAAGAGATTATTATCGTCGCGCAAAAGTAACAAACGCCACGCATAATAATTCGTCGCGTAAAGTTTGCGCGACGAATAAACCTCGTCGCCATATTTTTGCGACGAATATATGTGCGTCGCGCATAAAATTTTGCGCGACGATAATAATTACTTCGTCGCGCAAATATATATTAGGTCACATTATAGTATATACACACATATATATTTCAAATTGGCAATCGAAGTAGTTCATTGTATTCATATGGAGTGTAGGACTGTTGGTGCAAAAAATCATCAACATCGGAGTTCAACTAACCGTTCAATCATCACTTTTTATTTCGAACCGTCGAAAAGTTTTACCCCGTTCCTTAATCTCTGAATGTTTTTTTTGGCCGATTTTTCCTGTCCAAGATCTCGAAATGTAAAAAAACAATTTTGACGGCTGGATGACTGAAACTAGTTTTGTAGACTGCGTGTGCTATAAAAATCATATATTCACAAAAAACTCAAAATTTTGTTCATACATTTGTCAAAATGTAACTTAACGTTTATGTGGTATCCCCTAGTGTAAAAATCTTAAATTGAAGATCAAATTCAGTCATTGTATTCATATAGGGTCAACAAATGTTGCTGCAAAAAATGATCAAAATCGGAATTAAAATGACCGTTAAATCATGACTTTTCATTTATAACCGTCGAAATATTTTGTCCTGTTTTCTGATATCTGAATGTTTGATTGTTTTGATTTTTGGCGTATACGATCTCCAAGTAGAAAAAAAAAAAGTTTGCCGGTTGGATCATTGAAACTATTTTAGGGTTTAGGGTTTAGGGCTAAGGGTTAGGGTTTAGGGTTTAGGGTTAACATGCGCGACGGATTTTTTTGTTTCGTCGCGCCAAGTGCGAATTAGATAAATGCGCGACGGACTTGTTTCCTTTCGTCGCGCAATGTGGGACACAAAGTCCCCCCCTCCATCCCCTTTCAACACTTAGTGAAAATTTCAACCGAATGAAATTCTAACCTTGCGCGACGAACATCGAGTCTTCGTCGCGCAAAAGTCTGAGACGCTTCAGTTCCTGTCCCCCGCTAAACCCTAAATCCCAAAATTTTGGTGGCCAAAATGTGTTTTGCGCGACGAAGACGTCTATTTCTGTCGCTCAAGGTGAATCTTGCGCGACGTTACATGCATTCGTCGCGCAAACGTCGCAGACCCTTCAATTTCTGCCTCGCGAGAAACCCTAAATCCCAAAATTTTGGCGGCCAAATTGTGTTTTGCGCGACGAATAAGTCTCTGTCTGTCGCGCAAGTTCGACAACGCGCGACGCTTTGGTTATTCGTCGCGCAAAATTCTCTGACCCTTCAGTTTCCGCCTCGCGGTAAACCCTAAATCCCAAAATTTTGGCGGCGATCAAAACCTTTGCGCGACGAAGAGTCATTTATCGTTGCGCAAGATTCATTAATGCCGTTTTGCGCGACGGAATATTCGTCGCGCAAGATTTATTAATGCCGTTTTGCACGACGAATTATTTCCTACGTCGCGCAAACTCGATTAAATCTGCAGAAACGACCCGAGCCTTCCTTCTTCCCCATTTCTCTGGTTTTTCCTCCTTCCCTCAGCCCTCTCTCTCCGCCGTCACCTCAGCCACCTTCGGTGCCACCGTAGCCTCCTTGCCACCTTGCCACCTTGCCACCTTGCCACCGTAGCCTCCTTGCCACCTTGCCACCTTGCCACCGTAGCCTCCTTGCCACCTTGCCACTGCCGCTGCCACCTTGCCACCGCCGCTGCCACCTCAGCCACCGCCACTGCCACCGTAGCCACCTTGCCACCTTGCCACCTCAGCCACCTTGCCACCTTGCCACCTCAGCCACCGCCGCTGCCACCT